>NC_059374.1:18204594-18392094 GCF_019703515.2 Myxocyprinus asiaticus
ACATGATGCGGTCGCAGCGGTAAACAGCTCTCTGAAGTATTTGATTACCAGTTAATAACAACTTGAATTTAGTTCTGTCCCTCATACAAAACTGGAAAAGCATCAGTTAATTGACAAATATAAAAAAGGATTACATTGCATTGGAAACTCAACTGAATTTGATACCAACATGAGGTCCACCACACCGTTGTGGGACTATCCAGAAAGATGTGTTAAATTGTGTTTGACTGAGCACGAAGGTGCCGCAGAGGGGCGCTGTAGCAAAAGCGGTCAACTTCACTTGCTCATGAGATGTCCAATGAACACATCCGCACAAACCCACAAACCCACAACACTGAAATGTGTTTACACGCGCAGTAATGTGCTGAATATTACATACGATCATTGTTTTTATTTATTACTACAGAAATATGAGGTTCTTTTGGGCTTTATTCATCAAAATCAATCTGTAGAAATCTTAGCTGCGCTCAAAACAACTGCAAACAAGAGGGACATTTTATATTTAATCTTCTCAGAGTCTGATCAAACATTATTCAGACAACATAATTTGCAGTATGGATCGCCTGGCATCTTTTGGAAGTAAGTAGATTTTCTAATATCACCAAAAATAGCTTCATGTCCAAATAACGTGCTTTATGTAACATGAAAGTACCAATGCAATGGCAAATGAATATGGTAGTCCTTCATTTCCATGTATACGTTGAAGTACCATGTACATACCAGGATATAAGAATATGGTATAGTTCAGTACCATACATATCAAAGTGCTATCTAAATATTATAATATAGAAATATGGTAGTTGTTCAGTACCATGTGAAATAGTGGTACAGGAATATGGTAAATGGTAATGTATGTGTACAGTATATCAAATTACCATGCTGTTGCCAGCTGATAGTACTACCAGAGAAGTTTTGTAAGGGAAATTTCTGCTAAAATACCATAGTTACTACAGTTATTGTTACATCTGTAAGATTCATAAATTAATATGTGTCACTGACAAAATAAGGTTGTCCAAGGTGATAAAAATGATAAATATTTTTTTAGAATCTACTTTAAAACACGTCAAGTTTGTAGAAATGTAATCTGCATGTCAAATTTGGTTTCATACTTTTAAAAAAAAAAAACATTTATAATATTTTCTTAAAAATATATATATAATTTAATGACTTTAAAAATGCCATGTGGTGGAACCTAAAAGTAGCCTTAAAGGTATTAAAATACTTTCCTTGCACTGCATCTTGAATACATGAGAGCTTACACAGCTTATTTATTAAAAAATAATTTTTCAAGGTATATACAGTGTATATATATATATATATATATATATATATATCTACAGTGCATCTGGAAAGTATTCACAGCGCTTCACTTTTTGCACATTTTGTTATGTTACAGCTTTATTCCAAAATGGATTAAATTCATTATTTTCCTCAAAATTCTACAAACAGTACCCCATAATGACAACGTGAAAGAAGTTTGTTTGAAATCTTTGCAAATGTATTAAAAATTAAAAATTTAAAGAAAATCACATGTACATAAGTATTCACAGCCTTTGCCATGACACTCAAAATTGAGCTCAGGTGCATCCTGTTTCCACTAATCACCCTTTAGATGTTTCTACAACTTGATTGGAGTCCACCTGTGGTAAATTCAGTTGACTGGACATGATTTGGAAAGGCACACACCTGTCTATATAAGGTCCCACAGTTAACAGTGCATGTCAGAGCACATACCAAGCCATGAAGTCCAAGGAATTATCTGTAGACCTCCGAGACAGGATTGTATCGAGGCACAGATCTGGGGAAGGGTACAGAAACATTTCTGCAGCATTGAAGGTCCCAGTGAGCACAGTGGCCTCCATCATCCGTAAATGGAAGAAGTTTGGAACCAGCAGGACTCTTTATAGAGCTGCCCGCCCGGCCAAACTGAGCGATCGGGGGAGAAGGGCCTTAGTCAGGGAGGTGACCAAGAACCCGATGGTCATTCTGACAGAGCTCCAGCTTTTCTCTGTGGAGAGAGGAGAACCTTCCAGAAGAACAACCATCTCTGCAGCACTCCACTAATCAGGCCTGTATGGTAGAGTGGCCAGACGGAAGCCACTCCTCAGTAAAAGGCACATGACCGCCCGTCTGGACGACTCTCAGACCATGACACACACACATAATACACCGATCAGCCACAACATTAAAACCACCTGTCTAATATTGTGTAGGTCCTCCTCGTGTCGCCAAAACAGTGCCAACCCGCATCTCAGAATAGCATTCTGACATGATATTCTTCTCACCCAATTCAGCTCCTGACCTGTATCTGCGTGATTTTATGCACTGCACTGCTTTCATACGATTGGCTGATTAGATAATTGCATGGATGATTGTTGGTGCCAGACGGGCTGGTTTGAGTATTTCTGTAACTGTTGATCTCCTGGGATTTTCACACACAACAGTCTCTAGAATTTACTCAGAATGGTGCCAGAACCAAAAAACATCCAGTGAGCGGCAGTTCTGTGGATGGAAATGCCTTGTTGATGAGAGACGTCAACAGAGAATGGCCAGACTGGTTCGAACTGACAAAGGTTCATCTTTGTACAGAGGGGAAACTCAGATAACCTCTCTGTACAATTCAGAATCAGAATGAGGATGATTTTGCGAGACTAACCTCTGACGGAGGGTCTATTCACACCGTAAAAACATGAAATGAAAAACTATTTCATCCCCGTACAGTAGGCGCCGCTGTTGCGAGATTAATATATTGAATGCTGTTAAAGCATTTATTTACCTAAATCGGCATAACTGTTTCATTATGTTCTTTCCATGGTGTTGATGCATTTTGAGGAATATATATAATCTGTGTTTTTTTATGCGAGTGAGATGAGTAAAGAGCGCTGTTGCATAAATATATGTCCTATTTATATTTGCACATGTATTTATCTATGAGGATCTTCCAAACGGACTCCAGAACCCAACTCTTTTTTTTTTTTTTTAATGCCTGGATAATATAACACAAGGTACAGTGATATAAATACACATGGAATAATGTACATTAATAATAACTGTTTAGTATAAAATAGAATGCATATATTAAAATAATATAAAAGAAAATACTAGCTCACTGCCTTTCCTTTATTTAAATCAGCTGCTCGTCCAGTGCTGGGGCAAACTGTCTATAGGGAGAACCGGGACTTTTCCCGGTGGGCTGGCCGCGAAACGGGGCCGAACGGGCTGCGATTAGCTGAAACGGGCTGCCACGTTATACCAAACGGACCGCGATATGCAGAAAAGAACAGCGACACCCAAATCTGATGTGTATGGTACTTAAACGTAATCAAATTTAAATGAGCATTTCACATTTTTAACTTTCCTTATTTCACGTGCCTTCCACAGGGAAGTTTATTGCATGCTAAGTAGTCTATTAGACATCATCACCTTGCATTACTGGCAAAAGAAACAATACACAGAGCTGCGCATGCAGACATGAACACTTGGTGCATAAAACACGATGACGGTAACAATCAATTTATTTTATTTTTTTTATCATGAACATGTAACTTTGAATAGAAAATTAAGTTCAGACTTTACAAACAAGAATTTATTAACATAACAAAATTAACAATAAAAAGGGTGTAAATAAACTTGCAAACAATGAAACCATGCAAGCTCATTAATTATTTGTGGATGCTGGGAACACCAGCATCAAAAGTTAAAAAAAAATCTTATTTAATTTACCAGTGAAATTTACTCAAATTAGCAAATAAATTTGGCAAGGTTTTCTACTTTAATACTGATACACGATGACACATTGTAAAGATAACAAACAATCCTAAATAAAATGTATAAGCCAGAGCATTAATTTTTACTTGTTTGAATTTAGTACAAATGTAGAAATTACTTAATATTTTCAAGTTCATGCTTAAACTAAGATATTCAGTATAGAAAGTACTTCATCTTTTCTGTTATATTTAAAAAAAAAAAAAAAAAAAAAGGTTTTACTGTCTCCAGGCACCACATTAAATTTTTGACATTTTTGGAAAAATATCAAAATGACTTTGAACACAGAAACTGAAAACAAGTTCATCACAGAAGAGGTGTTCAAGTCATTGTTTTGTGTGAATTGCATTTTCTATGTATTTTTTAAAAATGTAGCCTAATAATTCAGCACAAAAACATGAGCGTCATGTCATCGACCCACAAGGCTTGTTTAAAACAGTGTATGAAGCTTTAAGAATCTTTCTGTTATTTAGTTTAATTTTGTTTTTTGACAGCAGTGGTAGATAAGATCAAGTTACCTCAGTTAATGTGGTACTAATAACTGTAGTATGGTATTTGCTGGAACTGGTTAATGTGGTTAATTTTGGATACAGGAAAGGGGTCTGTTGAGATGCCTGGGTAACTTCATCATGTGACTACTGTTTATGGCTTTACAGGTGATCCTTTTGATAAGCCTCCATGTCGTGGATGCTCTTCATATCTAGTGGAGCCTTACATTAAATGTGCAGAATGTGGACCTTCACCTTTCCTCCTCTGTCTGCAGGTGGGTCACTGGGTGGAGTGTCCTAGTACTTTGTGCACATCAACTGTTATTCATTATTTTAAATATGTTGTATGTGATTTTTATCAAAACAGTGTTTTACCAGAGGATACGAGTATAAAAAGCACCAGAGTGACCACAAGTATGAAATCATGGTAAGAGAGCACTTTGGATTAAAATAATCACTCAATAATGGTATGAGAAGATTTATATTAAAAAACAAATTGTAAGATTTGTATTTATGATTTATATGTAGATGAAATATTTTGAATTATGAATTATATTTAATTATTTGAGATTTATTTTAAGAATATGTGTTTAGTTATAAAAACATAGTAAATTAGACATTTGAAAACTGTTTAATTAAATCTTAAAAAATGTGTCATTTTTATTTATTTATCAAATACATTTATGATAAATTCCTACGTAGCTTGTAGGAAACAGTCCTGGAGACAGAAATGACACGTCTTTTGATCTACTCTTTTCTAGACATCAGATTTTCCTGTTTTAGAGCCTGGCTGGACTGCTCAAGAGGAAATGGCTCTGTTAGAAGCTGTCATGGACTGTGGTTTTGGTAACTGGTCAGTGTAGTTTCTGTACCTTATAATCTCTTAACTCAGTTGTATCATTTATATTGCAGAGACTGTATGATTGCATGTGGAAGATCTCACATTAATATCTGACCCTAAAATGAATCCTATTGGTGTGAATGCAGTGTTAATTTTTACAAAATAGTTTTAGTCTTTGATGAAAATTTCCTTTAAATTTAGTCATATTCATTTCTTTCAGTTTTTCTCTGATTAAAATGGTATTCAATTTTAGTCAACAAAAATAACATATTTAAATTGTGAAAACCTGAGTTCCAGAAGTGATAGCATAAAATGGATATGCTGAAGGATCATCTGTATAAATAAGTAACTATATTCTGAATTCTTTATGCTTTAGAGAATGTTATTGATTTCCTGTGTTTTAGCCAATTCAGGTTTTGTCAGTGTTTGAGTGAGGTAATTAATCCGTTTGTTAAGCGGTTCGTTTTTACAAGGTTCAGCTCTGTGTTCATGCAGCTCAAGCAGAGAAATACTCAACGTACTGGATTATTGGATTAACCTTCCTTTCCTGTTTGGTCATTTTTGACCGAAATCCATATTTTCGATGTAATAAAAATGGTTTTGTTTATCTGAGCGGTACAAGACTTAGTGAATTTTCCTCCATTTGCCATCTGAACACACACACAAAACAAATTGGACTTGATTCATAATTCTAAGTTGTCATAAAAAAAAAAGAAAAAAAAAAGAAAAAGAGAGACACCATTGCTGTTCACGGTCAAAATTGACCGACCATAAGAAATGAATGGGAAAGACTAAAAAACAGAGCAATTTTTTTTTGTTTTTTTTTTGTCAAATGCAATATAGAAATCAGCCACAATGCAGAAAAAAAAAAAAAAAAAGAATTTAAGGGGTTAGACTATACAACATGCAGAGTGCAAAACACATACACACATGAACTGGTGACACTATAACACAGAGCAGTTTTCACAGTCCATTGCTGTTCGTTTCTGTTTATTTTCTTGACCTTATTATTAATTTACTTTGAGTTAATACATTTTGATATTTGAAATAAATTATTGGTAACAAAATTATTTTATGTAACACCGGGTCAGGTTTGACTGTAAGCATTATGTGACTTTATTAAAAAAAAACTGACACATCAAAACAGACAAATGCTAAACTGTGACAAATAATAGTTTGATAATATCTAAATATATATCTAAATGCATAACTTGTGATAAAATTTAGAATTACTACACAGTAAATGGAACACTAGGGAACACTGCAGCCATCTACTTTCTATTATTGTCATAACATAATATTTCTCTAAAGCCATCTGACACCAGATGTCAGCAATCTGCCCTCAATACAGGACACATTCTAATATTGTATTCATGTTTCAACTAGGCTTTTAATGTGAAGTTACATACATTAGCTAATTTGCATATGCAAATGAATGAATCAAGAAATGTATATGCAAGTAAGACTAAAAAACATAAAATCCCAAAAGAAGTGCATAATTTTACTGTTTTTACTTCAGGGAAGAAGAAATGTTATCATTTCTTAAAATAAAATAAAATAAAAAGTTACCTGTTCTGTGTCCGGTCAAAAATGGCTACAAATAGTAAAGCGGTCCTACTTGATCAGAATAGGAAGGTTAAATGAATCAATCCTTTCTAGATATTTCTTCTAAAACAGATATTTCTCTAGATGTTTCTCACATAGCTTGCAGTATTATTTTCTTCTCGTCATATTTTCATCAAAAGTATGTTTTAATTAAAATCATTAAATTATCGTCATGATGTGTGTTTATCATCTTGTCATCGTTATCATTGACAAACTAAAAAAACCATTCGTCAATGAACATTTTGCTCATTAACTGATGAGATTAACACTGTGTTGCAGGCTAATGTCCTTGTGCTCTGGGTATTTTTTTTTCAGGCAAGATGTGGCTTATCAGATGCGCACCAAGACAAAAGAGGAATGTGAAGGCCACTACATGAAGAACTTCATCAACAATCCTCTCTTCTCCTCCACTCTGCTCAGTCTCCGACAGATGGAAGAGCATCTGTCCCGAACAGCAGACACAGCCATTCCCTTTAAGCGTAAGTGAACAACTGTTACATTAAACCCGCTGTATGACAAGCTACTGTTATGTAAATTCAACTTTAAATGTATACACACACAAGGCTTAAACAAATTGCAACTCTTATTAGATGGTATAAGACTATCAATAAAATGTCTTTGATACTATCTTTTAAAACTGGTAATGGAGATTAATGGGGGATACAAATTATTAGATTATGACTTTCTTTATTCAGTGAATTTGCCACATTTTGACTACCATATTTGAATGTGCATAATAGTGAATTCGATTTGTGAGCTATGGCAGAGGGCAGACTTGAAGTATAGAGCAAAAGTCTTAATGACTACTTTTATTGTGCTTTCACTGTGCTTTTTTTGTCCTTTTTGGAGCAACATGAGTAAATGATGATGGAACTTTTTAGTATACCCAATGAACTCTGTACGGTTGAAAACTTCCATGAATAAAGTGTATCTTCAGGCAGTGAGAGATGAGCCACAACCAGACCATATATTGTGCTTAGGAAATCTGTTGGAGGTTCAATGTGGCTGCTTCTTTTTGTCTTAAGCTAAACAACACCCTCCAGGCACTGATTTATCCGCCCACGCATGACAGATAAACTGCACAGCTACTAGATGTGATCGTCTGATTGATTTTGGTTCTGAGACAGAAAAGATCAGTCTACAAGATTCAAACTGTGACACTGAATGAATATTAATGAATACCTTTTTTGGGTAATAGTGGTTAAATGTTGTTGGCTTGGGTTTCTTTCAGCCACAGATGACCCTCCAAGGCCGTTGTTTGACTCCCAGCTCTCCAGAGATATGGCTGGTTACATGCCAGCTCGCGCAGACTTCATGGAGGTGAGTTACCTATTGTCATTGTGTTGTCTTAGGAAAGCAATCTTTTATATAATGTGGTAAGTAATGTAATAATTTGTAATGACTTTTCACAGTTTATTTATACAGCTCATTGTCTCTCTCTCTTTATTTATAATTAGGAGTTTGATAATTATGCTGAATGGGATTTGAAAGATATTGACTTTGTTGATGATGACTCAGATATTCTTCATGGTAAGTGCCACAATGCCAAAATATGAAATAACTTGCAGTGCTTTGCAGAAGCATTTAGATCCTTAACCAGTAAAATACAATTTTACTTGCACAAAATGTGGTTCTCTGTTATATTTTTTAATTTCTAAACATTAAGACACAGAATTACGTTATTTAATATGATGTTGTTAAATCGTAGAAAATTTTCTTAACAAAAAAGCCAGTTAAAATATAGTTAATTTGTTTCTGAAAGTGTACGTTTACTGTACACATAACAAAAAAACAAAATCTCTGATTGGAAAAAAAATGACTACTTTTGGTCTGTGAATGTGTATAACTACCACATTTTCAGGAAAAGAACAGTTAATTATTATTGGGACATTGTTATTCAAGATCAAAATCTTTATTAAGACTAACGAGCATTACGAAAATGTTAAAGTAAAATAGAGTAAAGATCTATCAATCAACCATATCAAGAACTCTGTGTGAGCAAAAAGATTGTACATTTATTCATTTAGCAGACGCTTTCATCCAAAGCAACTTACAAATGAGTAATACAGCATGAGTGATTCCTCCAAAGATTCCATAATTGCTCAGAGAAGTAGAGAAGAAAGTGAGAAACAATAGTGAAAGAATGGATAAAGAGATTTTATTGCATTTTTTTAAGGTCAGATTCAAAATTCAAAGCAAAATGTGAAGTGAAAATGTCCACGATTCAAACCTTTGAATAACCTAAAATAGAGCTAGTCAACTGGACCCAGCATCCTGCCCACCAATCACTTTTATTTGGCCCTCCAATTGATTTTGATAAAGCTGTCAAAATCATCTAAACATCTAAAGCTGTCATTGCTGAAAAAGGGGACTTTAGGGAAATATAAAATATGTATGGATTGAAAAATTATGCAAACAGCATATTTCAGTATTTTACTCTTTATTTTCTAAAATAAAGCAATTCATTTAGATTTATTTGGTTAATTTGGAGTTTTCAGTGCTGCAGAGATATTTCATTCAATTGAGAGAAATTGAAAATATTTTTGCAAAGCTCTCCACAAATGAATAAAATCACTGTACCGTGTATGCAGAGTTCTTGTTAACCTTGTTAACTGTGTGTTTTGTAATTTGATGCAGCACTTAAGGTTGCAGTTGTGGATATTTATCATTCAAGACTGAAGGAGAGACAGAGGAGGAAAAAGTATGTTGGAAATCACACATGTTGTACTGCCATAGAACAACCAATAGGGGGCAACACTCATCTGTTAAATAACATGTACATGTAGACAAAATTATTTATTTTTCCATGTGAGCATCTGTATTCTCATTGAACAAAATATAATAAATATCATACTGTTATCATAAAAGCCAACTGAATAATGAAATCAAATTATCACATGCAGATGAGACAAGCTGGAATGCTTTGCTGGAGTTCGTTTGTGAGTGTGTTACAATGTAACCTAATCCATAGCAACAGATTAGCATGCCTGATTTTCAAAAACAAACACACAGACAGCTCTAGCAGTAACGGATCTGTGTGTTAATGCGCATTAATGAGGCCTGGCTGCCATGTAAAGAGCTTGTGGTATGTGTGCGTAAATGAGCTGCAGCTGCTGTCTGACTCTGAGTTGTCCTGCAGAGCAGCAGAACAGGCCATTTACACGCTGCTTCACACAACATCTGAGACCTCATTCTCCCCGAACCCATGCTTTTAATAACACATAGCCCTCAGCTCATAAAGCTAAGCGTGGTTAAATAAAGCCGGGTGCACGGTGTATGATTTTTTACGGTTCTCTACGATTGTTGCTTGTCAGACTTTATGATGTGATCCCAGTGAGATCTCAGTTTAAAGCAATGACACGCTGTTTGACATTATGTCAGACTGTAAGATACACATCGTAGCCAAGACTTCGGTCCTAGTCATCCCAATTGACAACATTGAATGGGTGTTTTATCTCACCTGGCCGTCGTAGGAGCAGTCATACTGCAATGCTAAATTTCTGACACTGTGCGTTTACATGCACTATCTAACACGATTATGCTTAACCCTTTAAGCTCGGAAAAAGTTTTTAAAGATTTCCTGTTTCAGTGGTATACCCAAAATTAAAGGCTTCATTCAACAAGAACAAAAAAAAACAAAAAACACAGAGGGTCAAGTATTTGTATTATTGTAAAGAAAACTTCAAAAGAATTTAATGATATAGATTATGATAAATTCTGAGACTTCCAGAAACTGATATAAAAAAAAAAAAAAAAAATTTACTTTTTATCTGATTTTTCTTATTTGACATAAAATATATCTGGGTGTAAATAAGGTGACTTTTGTTTTGTTCCTAATCATGTCACCTGTAACTGAGAAAAAGTTTGTGTTGATACGACAGAGCAATCAAAAGTTATAGCATTACAAAAATAAATGTATCCTAGTGTCCAAAAATGTCTCCCAAAGCCTCTCCAAACAAATAAAACACTATAATTGTACATAAGAACTAATTACACATGCAAACACAACGACTAAAGGTTTGCACAGAATGCAGATATGACTTTAATAATGAGATTTCACAGAATGAGTGCCATTTGACTCGGTTAGTCTGCATCATTGAGTCTGTCATTTACTTGGCGCCATCTCCTGGTGGCCATATGTAACAGTCACCAATCACATGTCTCTCTGCCCAAATATGGATGATTTTTGCACCGGTCTGAACACAATCCGATTGGTTTAGCATTCCATGATTCTACATAATTTCTGATGACGTCATCTGGTCCAGGAAAGCTAAAGTGTCTTCAGACAGATTGCAAGTTTCCAGATAGCCAGATGCCATGTGCACATTGTGCTTTGTGTCATTTATCTAATAATCTGTGCATTCGATTTCCTTGTGTGTGGGCTAGTTCGAAAGATAATCACTTACTTGAGTAATGGTATGATAATTTTTGCTCTTTCCAACAACATATGACACATTGCTATTTGATGAGTTTGATGTTTTTATTGATTGCAATATTATGGTATGTACAGTGTCTGCAAATTCCAAAGCACTTGTTAAGTTTTGGTCATAATGCCTATATGCATTGTAAAGTACAGCTTCTAATTATTTGTCAAGACTGTAGTTATTAATATTTTGAAAATAATTCGACAACGTGTAAGGTCATGCAAATGTCTTTAACCACCATAAATGGTTTAAGAAAGAAATCAACACATGCAAGAGTTTTCAAGTCTCATCTAATCACAGGTTTCTTACGTTGTCGGTTTATTTAAATTAGCTGATTTTTGATAGTTGTTAGTGTATTGCTGTGCATGTACAGTTAAAGGGCTAAGTGCCAAATCGTTGCCAAAATGGTACAGTTGTTCACCAAGAATTCCGCTATCAAACATGATGTTTATTATATATAATTTTTTTTATTTTCTCCCCAATTTGGAATGCCCAATTCCCAGTGTGCTCTAAGTCCTCGTGGTGGCATAGTGACTCTCCTCAATCCGGGTGGCGGAGGACGAATCTCAGTTGCCTCCGCCTCTGAGACCGTCAGTCTGCGCATCTTATAACATGGCTTGTTGAGCGCGTTACCGCGGAGATGTAGCACATGTGGAGGCTTCACGCTATTCTCTGCTGCATCTATGAACAACTACACTACCCATGATTCAGCAGATCCACCAATCGGAGAACCACAGCAACAAATAAAAAGCCAGCGAAAGGAACCCAGGAGCGATCTCCTACTCCCATGACACACTGTGAATTACACAGTCGAATTGGTCTCCCTTCAACCTTAAAGCTACACTATGTAACTTTTGGCCCTATAGCGGTTGAAGCATAAAACTGCAAGTTACTTGCGGAGGAACATTTTACGTGAGTTGTGATTAGGCACTGCTCTTCTGGCGGATAAATCTCATGGTTTGAGCAAGGACTTGAGAGATTACCTACAGAGCGGAGTCATGACGAGCTATTTTCATGTTGATATGTTATTCACTTAAAGATTTATAACCGATATATTACTTACTTTGAGGGAATAAAAAAAATAAAAATTACTTATTTTGAGGAAGATAAACAACTCTCTTAATTATATGTAATATGATTATTGAAGTGTTTTATCCACTACACAATACACATCAATGTTTGTATTGTACTACACATATCATATTAAGAGGGGAAACTCTTGAAATGGCTGATATGAGTCCAATTAAAGACACTCTATTTTTATATTACAATTAACAGCCTTAGTGGACAATGCAAGTAAACTGTCATACTGCAATAGAAGGTTAATGCACTGCAAACAATAAAAGACTGTAATGTAAAAAAGCAAAACAAGGATTTAATAATGATGAAATACTTTATTGACCATGAATAATATATGCAGAAATTTGCAATATAACAATTACAATAATACATTTTTTATTGTTTATTTAAAAGGTAAGTTACAACAGAGAGAGGGTTACACGCTAAACATATTAATAAACATTACTGTGCTATGATATCGGTACATTATAGACAGCTTGAGATGAGCATAAATTCATGGGGAACCACCTTGTACCTATAGTGGCTTTTTAGATCTGTTTAAATGGGCTGTCTGCTAAAAGGATAAAACGGCAAGTGTCCGTACACAGATTTACAAACACATTGCGATCGGTACACATGAGTAATATCCGATTCATTAAAGCATGACAAACAATAAGTTTCAACACCAGAAAACCTGTCCAAGCAGTATAGCAGGTAAATAACTTCGCCAAACAGTAAAAAACAGTTAAATCAAATAGGAGAGTGATTTCACTCCTGCTGTCCTGACTCCTGAAACCGCGACTGGTTTGAACAGCTGTGGCACACGGTTCTCGCGACACAGCCGGACCTTCTTTCTCAGCTTACGGATATGACGTAAACACGCAAGAATGAATGACGTACGCCTGCGATTTCGCACCAAATCCGACCCAACAGCTTAAATTCCCTCAAAATAAAAATCATTATTGTAGGCTTACTCTAGTGAATCAGGGTAAGACAAGGACATGTTTTTGAACATGGATTTTTTATGTACTCACTCAATAATTAACTTTTGTTAATTGTAACCAAAAAAACTTACATAGTGCAGCTTTAAACTATTTAATATTTGTACATATCGGAATGTTTTGCAATAAACGTAAAATATTTTGTTTCTATACCTATATTCTCAACCTAAAATCAATAGTTTTATTCATATCGTTTTTTATTTAATTACGTCATGCGCAATGCTTCATGGGATTGAAGTTAGTACCCTCATGAAAGACGGTTATTACACAGTCTTGTACCTTTGTCTTTTTGTCTGATTTTCAAATACTTTTTTGCCTCAAAACAAAAATGTAATGTTGTGATTCACCTCGGCGCTCGTTGCTTTGGTTAAAACTCTTTTATGGTGGATTTTATGAAAAGCCTATGAAAAAATCAATGGGAAAAAATACTTCCGGAACCCACATGGTTGAAAATGTAGGTGGGCACTGTTGTGCTCTATAAGCCATGAGAGACTATGTGTTGCAGTGATTTTACTACAGTTCAGAGGTGTTTTTAGGCATGATAGGAAGCAGCTTTGATTCCAGCTTTGTTTCCAATGATTTCAAACCTATGCTTCATGCTTGTCTTGTTACCAATCACAATTTTGAATGATTTGCTAGTTTTATTATTGGCTTATTGGTAGCTTAACATTTGCTTCTCACATTAAATTGTCTTTAAGGATCATTCGAGACCATGGGCTCATCAACCTACGCAAGTTTCATGGTAAGAATTTTTTTTTTTTCAATTATTATTATTCATGGTGTTGCATTTTAATTCTAAGAACAAATCAGGATAATATACTCATATATATATATATATATATATATATATATATATATATATATATATATATATATATACATACATACATACAGTAGTGGCCAAAAATATTGGCACCCTTGGTAAATATGCGCAAAGAAGGCTGTGAAAAAAAATCTGCATTGTTTAGCCTTTTGATCTTTCATTAAAAAAAATCACAAGAATCTAACCTTTAATTGAAGTAAAACAGTTGAAACAGGGGAAATATCTCATTATTAAATAAATATTTTTCTCCAAAACGCATTGGCCACAATTATTGGCACCCTTTTATTCAATACTTTTTGCAACCTATACGAGTCTTCTCGTATAATGCCTAATGAGGTTGGAGAACACCTGGCAAGGGATCTGAGACCATTCGTCCATAGAGAATCTCTACAGGTCCTTCAGATTCAGAGGTCTATGTTTGTGGACTCTCCTCTTAGGTTCAGGTCAGTGGACTGGGATCGCCATGGCAGAACCTTGATTTTGTGGTCAGTGAGTTCATAATGCCATGTATCCGAACAAGATGTCCAGGACCTCTGGCAGAAAAACAGTCCCACAACATTAAAGATCCAGCACCACATTTAACCATGGGCACTGGGTGGTACTTCATCTCTGTGGGCGCTAAACCCATCTCTGGTGTTTGCTGCCAAAAAGCTCTTTTTTTTTCATCTGATCATATTTGAAGTTCCAGTAGTGTCTGGCAAACTGAAGATGCTTGATTTTGTTGATGGATGAGAGCAGAGGCTTTTTTTCTTGAAACCCTCCCAAATAACTTGTGGTGATATAGGTGATGTCTGATTTTTTATTTATTTATTTATTTTTTTTTAGACTTTCTGACCCCCAAGACCCAACTAATTTCTGCAATCCTCCAGCTGTGATCCTTGAACCACTTGAACCATCCTCCTCACTGTATGTGGAGACAGTATAGACACACGTCCTTTTCCAGGCCGAATCTTAAGATCTCCAGTTAATTAGAACTTGTTAATTATTGCCCTGATGGTGGAAATGGGCATTTTCAATGCTATGGCTATTTTCTTACATTTACATTTATGCATTTGGCAGACGCTTTTATCCAAAGCGACTTGCAGTGCCCTTATTACAGGGACAATCCCCCTGGAGCAACCTGGAGTTAAGTGCCTTGCTCAAGGACACAATGGTGGTAGCTGTGGGGATCGAACCACCAACCTTCTGCTTACCAGTTCAGTGCTTTAGTCCACTACACCACCACCACTTCTTATAGCCAAGAGCTCAACAACCTTTTGCCGCGCATCAGAACTATATTCTTTAGTCTAACCCACTGTGACTGATGATTAAGGGAATTTGGCCTGTGTGTTACCTCATATTTATACTCCTGTAAAACAGGAAGTCATGGCTGAACAATTTCATGTTCCTCGTCACCCAGGTGCACTAAAAAATGTAAAATATGAATGGGAATATACTTCAGATATATTTTACTCATAAGAATTTCTAGGGGTGCCAGTAATTGTGGCCAATTTTTAAAAAAATATATTTTTTTAATAATGAGAGATTTCCCCTCTTTCAATTGTTTTACTTCAATTAAACGTAAGATTTTTGTGAATTTTTTTGAATGAAAGATCAAAAGGATAAACAATGCAGATTTTTTTTCACAGACTTCTTTGCTCATATTTACCAAGGGTGCCAATATTTTTGGCCACTACTGTATATACCCGTAATTGCAAAATAAGCATCACATTAACATAAACTCTCCACACAAACCAATCTCTCATATGTGGAAATGAGCGATCTGGTAATATTCCCCATACAGGTATTTACAGGTTAGTCTCCCTACACACAGACTAGAAGTCATTGTCACAAATGAAGCTCCCTGACCTCCAATAACAGAAGTCATCTGTGCGAAATGTTTTCAATGAGTGTACAGAAAACAGCAATCTCAGACTAACACCCACCGATTCTAGCGTAGTTTTTAGTGACTGTGATTGCTCCCCTATGAATAGTTTGCAGTGAAATGAACATTTCGACTCTAATGACAAAGGAGATTGCATTTTTATGAGCCTTTATTGTTCTGTGACCTTTGGCTTCTCTCGGTAAACAGAAACTCGTCCCTGACTATATCCCCTTGGACATTTCTGTCGGCAGTCAGTTTCGATAAGAATACACTTATCCAATTTTTTTGCATGTTCTCCCGAGTCATAATGAGTGTTTATGTGTGAGGAGGGCTTTAAAGGTACAGTTCCCCCCAAAATGAAAATTCTGTATTTATTTACTCACTCTTGTTGTGACGAACCTGTATGACTTTCTTCTGTTGAGCACAAAAGGAGATGTTAGGTATTTATGTGTGGAAAAAAGATTGAGGCTGAAATTCTGCCTAACAGCTTTTGAGTTCCGAAGAAGAAAGAATGTGATATGGATTTGGAACACATTAGGGTGAGCAAATGATGACAGAATTTTTCTTATTGGCTGAGCCATTCCCTTAAGTAATATTTGCTTAAATAAACGGCTCCCAGTGACACTCCTCATCTTCTTGCACTCTCAAGACAAAACAGAGCTGATAGGAACAGTGGAACGGCAGACTTGTTGCCATGGAGACTGCAGGAGTGTGTGTGGTTAGTGATAATGGAAGCAGTGGCCAAGACCTGATGGCTCACAGTGGTGTTGGTTTATCCCCAATTCAAGAGAGCAAGACAGCGTGACCTGTCTGTGCACACAGCAGCCTGTCTTACATCCCATTAGCCACTGCTGTGGGCAGGTCATAGAGATTTCAGTTCAATGGAGCTCGAGTGACGTGTGTTGCCATGTCTGCTTGCTTTTCCTAAAGTTGTTTAGAAGCCACTGGTTTGGGGAGCTTTTCAGTCACATTTTGGGGCTTGTAGATTGTATCGGGTAGGTCCTTTTGATTTACCATATTGGAGACCCAAGTATGTTGGGTTTTGACTCACAACAGGAAAAATTTAATAAAAATGTAACGTCCACATGATGGGTTTAGCTAAAAAAAAAAAAAAAAACGGTCCAGTAAGAAAAATATTTGCAAATGTTTAAGGGGCGAATTCACTAAACAGTTGCATCGCTTCTGTGTGTGGTATTTTGTATGTGTCTATATGTGTGTTTTGGTATATATGGTTTACGTGTGTGTTTGTGTGTGTGTGTTTCTCTGTAACATCATGGAAAACTAGCAGAGGCAAATATCACACCTCACGCTCTCCCACATAGCAGCTTTTTGCTTCTATATCTCTTGCTCAGTAACGGCAGAGCTAATGGCTGATAGTGCTGCTCATTGAACCCTTCAAGAAACCATCAGGGAGGCTTTTACTGAGCCAGCTTGACTCTCCATAGATTGCTGTTTGGCTTTTACTTTTTAAAACAGCCAATCAAAGCTTGCTTTTTTGATGTTTTGTAAATAGACATTAGTGGCATGTAAGCGCTGTTCCAAATCATAGTGAGCTGCCTACCTAGACAGCATTTTAAGGCATCATCGGCATGCTCCTAGCATCTCCTAACATGCTCCTAAAGGGCTTTTCCAATATACCTTGCATTAGCCAAAATCTAAATGTAGCATTGTGTATCCTTTGTATTTAAGACTATCTCAGAATGCATTCTGTCGAGCTTACTGAATAAAATAAATTATGTATTATGTGTTGACTATACTGTAAATATACTTCTATTACATTCAGTCCTGGGAAGTATTGATTAAAAACCATTCAGTCTAAATAAAAGTTGACTATTTTACCAAATATTTGCCTGAATTATGTATTTTTAAGCTTAATACATTGTCACATTAATAGCTTAGCAACATGCTAATGTAAGATTTAACATTAAATGAAAAACTAGTTAGAAATGTCAACATCTGTTTCATGCTGAAAAGTATCAGTAACAATAGTTCAATGTAACAGTTGGCTGTTTTAATCAGTATTTGTGTGTACTCTGTATATTTAATGCTTATTAGTGTCTCCCATCGTTAGCTAAGCAACATACTAACATCAAACTCTATTGGAATCAATTGTCAAGTTTCTCATGAGCATAACAGTGGTGCGCAGAGTTGTTGCCAGTGTAGAGTGTTTCAAATCAGTCAATTGTGGTTTCATTTCAGTGTTGCTTATGTAGACAGCTTAGTAGGTTTTGAAACCAAGCTCTAATGTTTTCTTTATTTGTTCATAAAATTAATTGTGTGCATCTTTTTCACAGTGCTGGAAAGGCATTATCCTAAGGAGGTACAGGACCTTTATGATGTCATGAGACGCTTTGCCAGGGTGGTGGGACCCATCGAGCACGACAAGTTCATCGAAAGCCATGCATGTGAGTATTTAACACTCCATTTACCAAGATATTATGATTTTGGTCTATCTTACCTTTCATAGGTTAATCTCCAGACTAGGTCTAAATTTTCTTTCTCAGCTGACTCGAGATCAGTCTGGCCCTGTATTCTGTTGGTTAATGAGTGTTGGAACACAGATTGGGTTAGATGAACAAGCCCCCCATGTCATTGACTAGTGCTGTGTCTGAGTTCTGTCTATCTGCCCCAGTAGTTTGAATAAGCATGGGTGAAAAGTTCACAGCTCATCTGCTCTTTCTCTCTCACTCTCTCTTTCTTTATGTCTCTCGTTTACAGTGGAGTTTGAGCTGAGAAGAGAGATCCGCAGACTGCAGGAGTACAGGAGTGAGGGAATTCAGTCCTTCTGCGGTAAGACCAGCTAGAGATGCACCTTCCCTCACTGACACATTATGGGAACTAACCTGAATAAAAAGGAGGTTAGATAAAAAGAATCACAGTCAGCAAAATATGATTATCAGGTTCATACATGGGTTTTTACAATTGAAAATCTTTACCTATGGTCATTCTAAACCCTGGGTTAATGTAATCTTTGGTTATCTTGTTCCATGCTTCACACTGTTCATACTTTACCCTGAGCTTGTAATCTTTTGCTAAGCAGCTGACTGTAACATTCTAAAAAATCGAAACTTACCTTTGACATCACAAAAGCGGTGCCTGCTGTGAGCAGAGTTCTATAACCAAGGGTTAAAAGCAGTGCCAGCGCTCTTTTAAAAAACTTTCCTTAACTTGGGGTTAAAAATGTTAACCCAGGTTTAAAATTTATGTTAAACCAGGGTTAAAATTGGCCTGCTGTTACAAATGATGCTAACCCAGGGTTAAAAATGATGCTAACTGCAGAGTATTTCACTATAAAACCATACAAAGCTGCCTACTGTAGAGCAGTTTTATAAACCAAGATTAAAAGCTATGCTAATGTTCCTTAACCCGGGTTTAAATATGGTCTTAATGTATGGATTAAAATTATGTTGTCCCAGGGTTAAAAGTGGCCTTAACCTGTGGTTAAAAATTATGCTAACCCAGGGTTAAAAGTGGCTTTAACCTGGGGTTAAAATTTATGTGCATAATGAAAAGTCCTACAGAGTATTTCACTATACAACTGAGAGATCCATCTGAATATGAAGCCCACTAACTACATTCAACTTGTTTTTTTATTGTAATAATAAAGTGTCACATTTAGAGAGTTTTATTGCTTTGATCAGAGCTGATCTGAAACATGTCGCCTCTGGATTTCAGGTGCTAAGGTTTACGAGCGTGTGAAGCGGATGCGAGAGGATGAGCGCAGGAAGAGGAACATGTTGTGTGACGTCCTGCAGTACATTCACGACTCCCGCACATGTCAACAGTGGCTACACAAACAGGCTGCCATGTAAGCCCTTCATCATCCTCTTCTTCACTCCTTAACTTTTGCACACTTTATACATCTCACTCATTGTACAGTACAATTAATTCAGCTTCCACCACTTACCATAGGAGTGTATTCAAGTTTTTGTGAATAATTTCAGCCTTTATAATCTCTTGCTAAATATGCAGAAATATAGAGACTGTCATTTTGGTTGTTTTTATATGTTGTCACAACAGTCAAGTGGGAGAAGGCAGAGCTTTCATAAAATGCAGTATTTCCAAGTTATAATTATGAGTTCAACAGACGTGAACGGTTTGTATTACTTGTTTAGTAACTTGTAATTGCTGTAATTCTGACATGATGTGATCGCACCATAACTAAAAGCAATGATGCATGTACAAGCATCTATTCCATTCCAATATTTGCATAATTAATTTTTATTTGTCTTTGGTATCTTACATTTTTTTGTCTATTTATAATTAGCCAATTAAATTGATAAATAGATGTAAGATACAAAAGACCAATCTGAACCAAAATATACGTAAAGGTAGAGAGAGAGAGAGAGAGTTTGATAATCAAACGCCCTCTCTCTCTGTCTCTCCCTGTATGTGTATTTTCGGTTCAGTCATAATCATTTTACATAATCAACTATTCTTTTGATGTCTTGCAAGCACTGGTATTTCCCTCAAGAAATGTAAATCCAGTTATGCTTCATCTACTATTTATTTTATTTTTTTTGGTCATATGTGTGATTTAGTCTGAGCTCTCTTTCTGTCCATTGGCCCTCAGTGTATTCTCATTCAGACAGCTTGTGGAGGTTTGTGCTGTCCGATTGTGTTTTTGCAGCTGTGTGCCAGCTTAAAAAAATTTAGTGTAGTAATTCAGCAAAAAGTAGACAAACTTAAGTGACTGAAGATTTAGAGTCTCTCTTTTGTGTGCTGAGAACCCCGAAAGCCCTAGCCAGTCTTTTTCTAGACATTTTGAAAGCACTGGTTAGGTAATGTTTTGTTGAAGACTGTCTGTGTACCTCTCTTTCAGCGATGCTGGAATAACCCCTGTGGTCACCACCATAATTACCTCAGGTACAATGCTGCTTATTTCCACTATTTTTCACATTCTGTCTCCTTTCCTCTTCTAAGCCCTCTTTATCCTTCTCTGTTATGTCCTTTTTAGCCGTGTAGCCACAGGCTCAAAAACTCAATCTGGTTTCTGAGATGCACTGCTGTAAATACACACAAAAAAAAGGAAGCCACACATAATGTCTTCACTCATATCTACTACTCCTGCCAGCTATAACTTTGAAAGCATATAACTATGTACACAGCTAATCACAATCTTGGGCTTTTTATAGACATACCTTGTTAAAGATGAAGTGTGTCATTTCTGCACCACTAACAAAATTATTAAATAAAATAATTACAGTACTGTTTTGATCTTTTAATCCACAGGCAGAAGAAGTGCACCTCCTCTTAACCTAACAGGGCTTCCCGGCACAGAGAAACTCAACGAGAAAGAGAAAGAGGTTTGGCAAACATGACTTTACTACCAGCGCGAGCTCATTTTGCAGACATCTGCCTCTTTGATATAATATAATGGATCATAAATGACTCTCTCATAATTTCCCTCAGTTATGTCAGGTGGTTCGTCTGGTGCCTGGGGCGTATCTGGAGTACAAACAAGCCCTGCTGAACGAGTGCCGACGGCAGGGGGGTCTGCGACTGGCACAGGCCCGATCGCTCATTAAGATAGATGTCAACAAGACACGCAAAATCTACGATTTCCTTATCAAAGAGGGCTACATCAATAAGGCTTAGCTTTTATTAAACTGCTCCAAGGACATCTGATGAAGAAACAGGCTCATTGTAGATCATTCATGTTCAGAATGAGCAACAAATAGATTTTAAGTGTACTGGTTATATGTAATGTGTTCCATGTAATTAATTCTATGTTGAACTGCACCTGTTTGTTATTAAAAAACTGGGTGCTTCTTTATGGTTTGTGTTCAGTACTATTGTGTTTTTTGTTGTGATCTTAGACTGCTGCTGTTTGTGCCAAGGATAATCTGACTCCTTGGCACTGTAACATTAAAACAGTGATTTAATTTCCTTTTTTTTGCCTATGTGTTTATTAATTCAAAGATTAATTTTTAAACTCTGGAATTGTTGTCTACAGTGCATGGCAAAATATTTTGAAACTCCTAACACTTAATACATTTTGCTGTGTAACAACAATTGTCTTGTCTGCTGCTTTCGACACAGTGAACCACCAGATTCGCCTGGGCAACACAGGAACTGCGCTTGGATAGTTTGAGTCATACCTCACAGGCAGATCCTTCAAGGTCACCTGGAGAGGAGAGGTGTCCAAGTCACACCAGCTGACCACTGGTTTTCCTCAGGGATCAGTGCTTGGACCTCTCCTCTTCTCAATCTACACAACATTACGCTGACCTATCATTAAGGCACATTAAGGTTTTTCCTACCACTGCTACGCAGATGATACACAGCTCTATCTGTCGTTGCAGCCTGGTGACCCCACCGTCTCAGCTCAAATCTCTGCCTGCTTCACAGAGATATCGGCCTGGATGAAGCAAAGTTACCTTCAGCTCATCCTTGCCAAAACAGAACTCCTCGTGATCACATCCAGCCAGTCTGTTGACCAAACCTCTCTATTCATCTTGGATCAACTACTCTAACGCCAACCAGGACAGCCCGGAACCTGGGTGTTGTGAGCGATGACCAGTTTAAATGTCAACATCTCATTAACCGCCTTGTCTTGCAGGTTTGCGCTTTACAGCATCAGGTAAATTAGACCTTTCCTGTCTGTATGTGCTGCACAGCTCCTGGTCCAAGCTCTGGTCATTTCGAGACTGGACTTCTGTAATGCCCTGTTGTCAGGCCTCCCAGCTAGCATGATTAAGCCACTGCAGTTGGTCCAGGACGCTGCAGAGCATCTGGTCTTCAGTCAGCCAAAGACAGCTCACCTCACCCTTCTCTTGATTTCATTCCACTGTTTACCTGTAGCTGCCCAAATCAAATTCAAGGCTTTGTCTCTGGCCTTCATGACAGCCAAAGGAACAGCACCCTCTTATTTCAATTCACTCCTACAGGTCTATGTCTCAACTTGCTCTCTGCGGACGATGAACGAGTGGCGCCTGGTGGACAAGTCGCAAAGAGGCACAAAGTCCATTTCACAATCATTCACTCTCTCTGTTCCTCTGTGTTCCTCCACACGATCAGCATTCAAGAAACGGCTGAAAACACATCTGTTCCGTGAGCACTTATCCAATCCACACTAAATGCATTTACTATTTAACCATTTTTGAAAAAAAATCCCTGTGAGTCACTTTCTTCTGCACTAGCAGCTAGAGGTCGGCCGATAGTGGATTTTTCCAATACCAATAACTAAGGTGGTGGAAAAGGCAGATAACCGATTAATCAGCCAATAGTTTTTAAAATCGATGAATTGAATGTTACAAAAAAAAAATTTGTCGGCACAGACATGGAGGCCAGAGAACAAAATGAATAAAATCCCAGATGTAGTTTATTTTCAACCAATAATAATCAGAGAAAAAAAAAGAAGATTGGGTACATAACATAGAACTTGTAACACTAAACAATTTTGAAATCCTGGAGACTTGGCTCTGTTGAAATACAAATTTTCTTGTGATTATTAGTCCCAGGTGTTCCTTGTTTCCTCGTTTGCCCCTTGTGTATTTAATCCCTTGCTTTTCCTGTGTTCTTTGTCAGTTGTTACCATTCATGGATGTAATGGTTTGTTCTGTTTTCATGTTTTAGTTTCATATGTTTATTTTCCTGAGTTTTTTTTTTTTTTTTTTTTTAAATAAGCCTGCATTTAGATCCTCTTTCTCTCAACTCCTTCCTGCAGACGTTACAGAACAACTAACCATCACTGCGGATCTAGTGGCTTTACAGTTGTCTCTCAAACAAGGTGACGATACCATTGAGCATTGCTTGTTTGAGAGACAATTGTAAAGCCGCTAGATCCGCAGTGATGGTTAGTTGTTCTGTAACGTTTGCAGGAAGCGTTTCTGCTGTCTCGCCCAGATTTTCGATTGGGTAGATTTGTGTTAAAAGAGCATTATCGTTATGCACTCAACGAACCTGTGAAATCCTGTCTGCCTGGAGGCAGATGTGAACTTACCATGATGGAATTCCTTGATTATGCCTTGAGGCTCACATTCTCTCCTTACGCTGTGGGGTATGACAGTAATCCCTCGCCGCTGTCAGCGCCCACGTCTGCCACGAGCCAGCACCTGAAGCCTCGACCGTCCCAGAGCCAGCGTCCTTGGGGTTTCCCAGTTGCTGCCAGTGCTTCTGAACACTGTGGTCATCGAGCCGGTCCCGTGCCCCGAGGCCGTCGACGAGCCGGTCCCGTGCCCCGAGGCCGTCGACGAGCCGGTCCAGTGCCTCTCGAGTCTTCCACGGCTCTGCCCCTTCAATCCTCAGCTTCCCTGGCCTCTGAACCCTCTGGGTCCACAGCTGCCATAACCTCTGAGCCCTTTTCTTTGCATGCCCTCACTTAAATGTAAAAAACTTAATTATCAAATGAACATGGAGGAATAGAAAAATAAACTATTGGCATAGATTTTTGATAACTGATAGTTCCAAAAAGCAACTGTCGGCACTGATTAATCGGTAAAACCGATATATCTGTCTATCTCTACTAGCATCTTTACTACTCCAGCCACTTTGAGAACTTGGCAGTGCCATACTGAAGATATTGTTGACTTTTGTATGACAAATGTCTTATGTTTCGTTTTGGATAAAAGCATCTACTAAATGACTAAATATAAATATAACTTGTCCTGCACCGCTTGTGCCACAGGCTTAAATGGTACCTCAAATTGTGCAGCTTGTTGAGGAGAGGTGCGTTATAACTTTTCTAATAGATCAGACAATTTTCAGCTGGCTGATGAAAAAATGTGAAAAAATCCAATTAGACGTGCAGACAGTGAAGTATAGGGCCCAATCTTTTTTGTGTTACAATTATATTGGAAGGACCTAATATTTTTGCATAAACATGATCCTTAAAACTTTCAGATGTGATAAGTCTACTGTGAAGAATGAGAATGATGTCCTTTCAAATCTCTGGTTACAAAATTTACATCACCAACTGAGTGTGAAATCTATTACAGTCGCCTCTCGCTCTACTGGAGTGGTGTGACGTGGGAGAGCTGTGACTAACACTAGCAGCTTTTGCACACAGACGGCAGCTTTAGCCATCGGGCTTTAGCAAGCTTATCACAACAGCGTAGATAAACTTCAGCACGTGTTAGCAACCTGATTAACGCTCCAGATCCCACCTTTGATGATAAGGCACTGCCCAATTGAGAATAAGCCCCATGGAGAAATGAAGGCCTGTGTGATGGCTGAAAGGCATGAGGTTTGGAATTGATTATTTTTATTTTACGTCCTAATTCCTGTAAGTGAAGCATGGAGGTCACAATATTTGGTTTATGAATCTCATTTTCAACTGATGCAGCAGTGCAGCTCAGATTGTTTGTGAAATTATGAAGGAAGCAGGAACTGTTGTGGTGCCATGTTTTGTCCTAACAGATTGCACATGTTCAGATATTCACATTTTTAGTCTAAATGTGCCAGCTCAGTGCATCAAGCTGGATCTTGGGATTTGGATTACCTAACACTTCTCTTTATTGGCCAAGCATGCACGTTTAATGGTTTATGCCGATAATCTCAAAATGGCCAAATAGGCCAATTTATCAACATGGACAATATATTAGTCACAGATATGGAGGTTGCAAGTAGTATTGTGCATCTTCAGCATTGACTGCATGTGGTGCGCATGACAAATTTGAAACCATGAACTTTTATGTATTGCAAATTCATTTTGTGTATAATGTAATGTAGAAGAATGAAATGTAATAAGACTGTTGCAAATTAATATAATCTCATTTGACATTCTAGGTAGAAATACTGCTAAAGTACAAGACCATCAGAATGGAATGGCATATCATAATGTCCCTGATCATAATGTGAGCTGGGCATAGAGCAGTCGTGTATGAGCGAGCGAACGACCGTTGACTGGCAGCAGAGCGAAAAGAGAGATAGCAGACTGTGGTGTCAGCTTGCTTTGTGGGAGGCAGATCTGCTTTTTTTGCCTGCCCATTCTCCCATCATCTACCGTGCCTCATCAAGCCAGACTGCCTGCCTTTAAATGAGAGCTGATGCCTCCTGACTGTGCAACATGCTGCACACCTCTCTCTGTTCTTCTTCACAGCTTTTACAGCCATCCGGGTTTTAGTCTCATCTCCCACATAAGGATGTGTAATAACCTTTTGACCCCGTTTTACATATTAATTCCAGTGATACTGGGTTAGCGGTTTTGTTCAGCATATTTTGTATCTATAGAATATCAGCCTTTATCATTGAAGAGTGGAAAATTCCAAAGTGGGTACAGTAGATAAGATAGATTTCTGAAAAATATGTGATTATTATTGCTCATTTCCTCTAAGTCATGTTTTTTGACTTTTTATTGTGAATATTAAAGCAACTCTTTTGCTTTTGGACATTAATGGTCTGATGTCATGGTGTCCTTCTGGGAAAAAAGCAGGTTATACCAGCAAAGGTGGTCAAAATGTTCAGGCTGTTTTTGTAGCATGGTTAACCAGCTCATCTTAGCCAAGGTGGCCTACCCAACATAATCACACGGGAAGTGGACATGTTGCTCCTGAATGTTACAGTACCCTGACATCAACCCCATTCTGCAGAGTTACAGGCAAGCAACATCTCCCATGAAACATTTTTGCATCCACTCAAGCATGTTTACCTACAGTGGCATGACCAATAGCATGTCAGCAGTGTTGTTGAGCCATTTTATTGTCCTGCGTTGAAATCAGAAATTAATTGCGTTTGCATAATCATTGACAAGCACGATTTGGAGGTTCCAGATTACGTATTTACTCCATTGACTTAAATTTAGGGTTGGGGTGTGGGTTTGGGGGTAAAGTTAGTAAAAATATCTATTCCTTTTCCCTGTACCACATCATTTACAATTAAATACTACTCACTTCTGGAGATCAGTCTGAGCCTACCAGCCCCTAACCAGGTTGATCCAAGCCCCTCCAGTAGATAATCCAGTTGATGGACCAGCTTTAAACTATTTAAAACCAACTACCATCAGACATTTGATTTGCGGGATAGAGTTTAACACCATATACACACACACATACATATATATATATATATAAATACTGTATATAATAGTTTTTCTTTTTCTTTTTTTTTTCACTTTCAGAGTCTTGCAACCTTTCAAAGAGAAACTGTGAAATGAAAGACGTAGCTGCATGGTTCATGCATGGTTTACAGACAGTGGCAATCTATCTTGGTGTAGTTTGTGGTAATGCATATTTCTCAAAATGGAGTTGTGTTCTCTCTCTCCCCCCCCCCCCCCCCAGTCCTTGTTTTATTATAATGTTCTCTTTCACCAGTTCCTAATAGTCTCATTTTTATGGAAATTGCATCAAATCCACAGAGGAAAGTGCTTCTAGCACAATTTACCTCCCTCTTTCTCTTCCACTGTTGATTTGAGGCTGTAAGTAAAGCAATGTGTTACTGTACTAATAACAGAACCTCTAGATCAGTAAAGCTGTGGCGTCAAAATTCTATTAACGTCAACATAAAGCAGCATTCACAAACCATTTAACTGCAGGAAGAATTTGTGAAATTTTACATAATACCAATCTATAGAAAGTCAGATTTTTTATTTTTATTTTTTTTTTTTTTTTAAAGAGTGAATGCACTTTGCTGCATATAGGAAAGCTATAGAATACTCCCTTGCTTGATCCCTTGCACCCTAATTAGGGAATGACTTAACCTCCAGTTCGCTGTCTGTCTGCACTGGTCTCAGGTTTGAAATGCATCTTATTTTTATCCTAAATCCGTATACAGCCCTTACAAAAAATCTAAACTTGCCGCTCATTATTTTCACATGCAAGTGAGCTTTTGATTCGCTGCAAATGTTTGCCAGAGTTTTGTAGCTCTTCGCCAGTAGTGGTGAACCTCCAGCAAACCTTTGGCAACAATGGATAATTTGCCTCAAGTTTGCCGCAAAGCTCATTTGCATGTGAAAATTATTAGTGGCGAATTTGCGGCAAAGTTGCCATGAACTCTGTTTTCATAAGGGAGCCTCTGAAAGCAACATTTTCCAGCTTTTGGATGCATTCACTGATTCTCAATGTGATAATGCACAGTGAATATAGGATATTTTAAGGAAAATGAGCCTATAGTCCACATATGTGGTCATTGTGTTTAACAATGTGCCGTTTTGCGATAAATCGATGAAAATTTTGAAATGGCATATCGGATGAAACTAGAGACTTTACTCTTTTGACTCAAACAGGTTTTAATGTAAAAACTTAATGAGGTTTCTTACCAGATATAGTTTAGTTGGTGTTTCTCCCAAAGACAAACTCAGCTGAGATTGGCGCCATGTTGTTTTGTTACATGACTCAGTGCGTCGAAAGTTTAACCCTTTAATTACAGCCTAGGTTCCCCTGAACTGAGATCAGTCAGTTTAAATGAAATTCTGCATAGCTTATAGTGAAGCAAAAATGTAATGTCCACACATGTGGACGCTGGGTCTCAAGAGAATAAAAATCATAGGGCATGAGGGTGATGAATGTTGTCTGAAAAGGAAAGTCATTTCATAAGGCATTCAGGCATTTCATTCATTGTTTCAAAGATTTAAAAAAATATATATAATAATAATAATAATAATAATTCCTTTGGAATAGTGCATTCTTATGAATCATGCACAAAAACACCAGGAATGTGTATTAAGAAAGAAAATAGGGTCAATTTTGATTTCATGTTGACTTTGAAGCAGCAACTGTGCCACTGGCAACCACACCCCCACCCCTCTGCCATTATTGCTAGGCAGTGATTAACACAGACATAAACTCGTCTTCCATTGTCAACACACAAGGTTTCCTTGGCAACAAGGTCTCTGGCATTCTAGAACTGTCAGCTCAAAGAAGGGGCCACAAAAGAGTGGAAACACTCCTCTCACCCTGTTGCACATTCTCATCTGCTTGGCAGAGTCATATCTAAGCCAGGCAGAGCTCAGCACTCAAGCTCTACCTCTCTCCTCTTAACCCACAGCTCAACGCACTGTTACCTGCCAAGTCCTTTTCTAGCACTGAGAACTAGCAGCTCAATTCCCATTCCGACTGTTCAGTGTATGCTTACCAAAAAGAAAAAAACAATGATGTGATTGTGACTCTTAGCTCTTAACAGCACACATCATTTCACTATAGTATGACTATGTGTTGTATGCATCTTGTGTTTGTTGAACTGGTACACTTGAGTACACCTTATGATCTCAAAGTCTTGCTAATTCGTAACGAGTAGGCGGTGACGTCTGACATGCAGGGACAGCTGGAGCTACGGGCTGTCTAACACACCGTACGCACACACACTTGTGTCAGCAGCTGATACACTGATCTTAGGATCTGTTTGCTGCTGCCATCACAGCTGGAGAGACACAGGTGCCTTTGGGATCAGACACTGGACTGCATGTTGCAGCTCTCTGTGAGGGAGGAATTGCGTCAGTGGCCAAAAATAGGTTTCATCTCTGTTCATTGTTAATCCAGTTCTGGTAGAATGGATTTTTGGACTGCAAGCAAGAATGCTGTTTATTGTACTATAAAAATAGGCTCCATCATCTGACATTGTAATCCTGCACTAAAGGATGCTGTGTTTTTTCAGGGCAAGACCTACATTAAAGTTCGCACTTAACATCAATATGAAACAGCATTCACAATTTTAGGTCTATAATAGTCAACAGGAAGGCATATTTGACTAACCCCAGCCCTAAACCTAACTGTCAGTGGAGTTAAAAAGCAACCTTGAAATCATGCTCACAAATGATTTTGATCTCAATAATTTTCAATTACTTCCTGGTTTTCATGGGGCTAGGAGCTGTGTTTCGGACGTTGCTTGCATAACATTTATGCTAGCGGGAAAGGTGGAAAATATTTGATGGGGATTGGTGCTTTTCAGTAAAACTGGTGATCGCAGTTGCTTTGAAAGAACATGAACTTTTGGAAGCAACATGTCAATTCTTTAGAAATAATTTTGGGGGGCGTCACTAGCATGCTGTCAAATATAAAAGAAAATAATTTTGACTCGTCCCTCAGTTTGCAACACAAGTAAATTACGCATTTAGAACAGTGTCCGAAATTAGGGTTAGCATTTGGGTTAAGGTTAGGGTGAGGGTAAAAAAGTGCCCTTGGATTTTATTTTCAGAGGCATTTTTTACCATTATGAGGGCATATTTGTTTCCAACCATTTACAACATAAACTGTGTCTCATCTATTTATGTCAAATAAATCAATTTTCAATTAATTAAAAAAAATTACAAGAGTCGCAAGTTCGAATCCAGGGTGTGCTGAGTGACTCCAGTCAGGCTTCCTAAGCAACCAATCGGCCTGGTTGCTAGGGTGGGTAGAGTCACGTTGGGTTAATCTCCTCGTGGTCGCTATAATGTGGTTCTCGCTCTCGGTGGGGCATGTGGCGAGTTGTGCGTGGATGCCACGGAGAATAGTGTGGGCCTCCACACACGCTACGTCTCCACGGTACCACGCTCGACAAGCCACATGATGAGCTGCGCGGATTGACAATCTCAGATGTGGAAGCAACTGAGATTCGTCCTCCGCCACCTGGATTGAGGCGAGTCACTATGCCACCATGAGGACTTGGAGTACATTGGGAATTGGGCATTCCAAACGGCGGAGAAAAAGGGGAGAAAATCCACACAAAAAAAAAAAAAATTTTACTCTAAAAATTAAATCAATTTTAACCCTTGTTTTATGCCATCATATATATATATATAACTAGGACAATAATGGAATATAAGAAGTAGCAGATGTTACAAATGAAGAAAAAAAAACTAATGCCCCCACATTTTGAATTTTGGGGGCATTTTGAAAGCACTTTTGCCCTGAGCCCCCCTTAATTTCTGAGCCTGGTTAAGAGTAATGCACTAACAATAGAAGTCTATGGGGTAAGGCAGTGTATTGGAATAAAAGTTAAAATGCCCATTGTTTAGGAAGTATAGCCATGAGACTTAAAATTTCTTTAAATCACACTAATCTCATGTTAACATAAAGCACTAACTAAACTTTTATGTCCAATCTTTCAACTCTTGTCATCATGACTATGTAAAGCCAGTTACCCTAGTAACTTTACAGTGATGCATGCAGAAAGGGACTGAAGTTCAATACATAGCCAAATGTTTAACCACCTATAACTATAGTCCCATCGCTTAAAGGATGATTTAGTGTGGAGGAATGAATACAAGCATTTTAACAAAAATACGAGCTGCACATTCATGCTTTGAAACCCTCCAGAATGCCATGCCCTATAGACTTCCAATATATGTGCATTAAACACAATTTTTGTTTGTTTTTACAAACTGATGGACATGGCGAAATAATTTGTGGCAATTGACAAGATGCCACAAATGCTGTTGATAGAACTTAGCATGTTTAGAACTCAGTAAATTTCTTTAATCCTAAAGTCTGATTCCTTCACAACATTGGACCTGCGTGCTCGTAGGCTAGATGTCTCTAGTGTTTCCAGCTGCTTGTGGAAGGCAAAACTTCCCAACGTCAGCCTGTCTGTCTGAAGGGAGATTGTGGAAGATAACAGGACGCATGTCTCCGGAGAGCTAGAATGCTCTGGACTTCTGCCAGCATGCCCAGCACACCACATCTATTTCTGTTCCAGCTCTCACACAGGGGCGCTCAAATGGGTTAACTGCCATGTTCAAAATTCTTTTCCAATGATTTAATTAGATATTGGCCTCAATACAAAGTGATGAGTTGCCGTTATCTTGGCGACAGGGCAGTGTCTGAACTATGTCATCATTCCTGTCGTGAACACCCCTCTTGTTTTCGGTGAATGGCCAGCTCAGATAATGCTGGTTGAGTACCAACATTAAGATCAGATTATTGCTTGTTTCCCTGACACTGACACTGTAAATATTCTGCCTCCATTCAAGCCAGTGGAAACATTAAAGCTCACTGTCTCGCTGCGATGACTGACTCATCTGATATTTTAGTCGCAGTATTGTCCCGTCCCTACAGCTCTCAGCCCCCTCTCTCTCCCTATATCCCTCTTTCTCCCTGTATCACTCTTCCTATTTTGAGCAATGATCAGCTACATACCAGTGAGTATCACATTCCTGTCCAACAATCATGTTTCCCTTAAACAGTTTCTCACTGTGCACATCAAATTACATTGCTTAGTTGGTTATTATTGTAGTAATGGACAACCAAGTTGCCATTATATTGTCACTGAGAATCCTGGATATCACAGAGTTTAAAGTGCAATGTTATTGAATTGATCTTATATAAATGTCATATGTACAGAGCCCTTAGAGGACAGGAAGATAACTTATTCTCTGAAATGTTGCATTCCCTCGTACAAAGGTTTACGTTCCCTTGCAATAAATTAACCATGGTTTTACTACAGTAACCATACTTGAATTGTGGTATTTGTAGTAAAACCATAGTAACAAAATTTACCATGGTTTTACCATAGCAACTATAGTTCAACTAGGTATTTGTAGTAGAGCCATAGCCACAACATTTACTATGGTTTTACTACAATAACCATATTTTAACCATGATATTTGTTGTCAAACCATAGCACAGGAAAACAAAAACGACAGTAATACAAATCATTATTTTGTGTTTATGGTTTTACTACAAATACCATAGTTTACTTGTAGTAAACTGCAGTCAAAAGTGTAGCTGCAGGACAAAAAGAAAAAAAAAGATGGTTTACCCTTATGAAAATGAACCATAGTTTTATAACAGTAATGAGTTTAATTATTGCATTTTCAGTAAAACCATACTAATCATTGGACTAACCATGGTTACCACAGTCATGGTTATGACAATATTACTATAATAAAACTATTTACCATTAAAATAAATTCCCTCTCTGTCCTCTGCAGTGGTTCCCAACCCTGTTCCTGGAGGCCCACCAACACTGCACATTTTGTATAGCTTCCTTTTCTGACACACCCAGGTCTTGGAGTCTCCACTAACGAACTGATGAGTTAAATCAGGTGTGTTTGATTAGGGAGATATCCAAAATGTGTAGTGTTTTGGGAGCCTCCAGGAACAGGGATGGGAACCACTTCAGGATCTATACAAATGTAAGATGGGGTGTTTTGAATATGTTAATGCAAAGTTAAAAATGCATTTATCTTTAAATACCCAAAGAAATGGTTTGATGAACCCAAATTATTTTCCTGTGGTGATGCATTTCCTTTTGAAACAAGAAGTTAGGGCAGGACATATCAAAGGCTTGCTAATAGCTAATACCCTTCTGTTTATGTTGCAGCCCGTCAAAATCACTCATTTTAGAGAGTATTTCATATAAGATTAGGCAGCAATAGCTGCAAAAAGTTAATTGTCAACACCTGCATCTAGATGAAGTTATAAAACCCATTAAACTTTGATTTAATTGGCTTTAAAGAAAACCGAAGTTACACCATCCTGTATCATCCTTCACACACCTAGCAGTTCTTTAAACAAAATTCTCACTGCCTGTGTTGTTCAGAACATAAGAAAAGCATTGAACACACAGGGCCTCTCTTGGGCTTGAGCTCTCTCCACAGTGACTCACCATTTACCATTAGGTGAAACCTACTATATGGATACAGTATTACTGTAGTAAAACCATGGTTAATCATATCAGAATCCTCCCACATGTTTTTTTTTTTTAATTTTTTTTTTTTTGGCAAAATGCAAACGAGACTTAGTGTTGCACTTTTTCAGAACAGGCTTCTTACTTGCCATCCTGCCACACAGGCCAGCTTTGTGTAAAGCTTGGGAAATTGCTGTCACAGACACAGACCGATCAATCTCAGCAATAAGGGCTTGTAAATCCTTCAAAGTTGCTTTTGGCCTCTTGATAGCTTCCTGATCAGTATCCTCCTCCCACGGTCATCCAGTTTGGTGGGACGGCCTGATCTAGGCAATGTTTTGGTGGTGACACGTGCTTTCCACTTCTTAATAATGCTCTGAACGGTACTCAGAGGGATAGATGCCTTGAAATATTTTTGTAACTTTCTCCTAACCTGTGCCTTTCCACAATTTTTAAGCACCTTTCCAACCATGGTGAATTCTTGAATACATTATCATGCACTGCTAGTACTAAGAACAGCCGTGTTTTATTAAGTAATCAAAACTGCTACAGTTGATGTCAGGTGGGGGCCAATTAGCTATGTATGGGATCTGAAAGGTGATTGGTTGCACCTTAGAAAGTTTGAAATGGTTACTCTTAGGTATCACTTATATAAACTAGATATTTTACTTATTAATTTTCAATCATTGTTCAGATTTATTTTACATGTTATTTTCACTTTGATGTTGAATGTTATAATGTGTAACAGCTGGAAAAGGTTCAATGGATTTATTTACATTTCCATGGTGTAATGTGACGTGATAAAGATTTTGAGTCAAGGTATGATGACATTCTATAGGCACTGTAGATGGACCTAAAGTAAACAGACATGGACTAAAACCCCTAAAACTTCATTCATTGGCTCTTTAAAGAAAACCGAAGTTACACCATCCTACATCATCCTTCACACACCTAGCAGTTCTTTTAAAAAAAATAAAAATAAATCTCACTGCCCGTGTTGTTCAGAGCAGAAGAAAAACACTGAACAAACAGAGCCTCTATTGGGCTTGAGCTCTCTCCCCAGCAGAGAGTATCAGGTGTGCCACTGACTTTTTTGTCCTGGCTCTTTTCAGACTGTTCCCATCTGTGACGAAACTAGATACCGGAAATTCAAACACTACTGCTCTGTGTTTGTCACTCCGAGGTGAAATATCTCAGAAAAAAAAAGACCTCCTGGCACCACTGTGACTGTAACGAGAGACTGAAACTTAGCATAAATATTGCCTGCCATGTTGTTGGTTCCAGTTTAAGTCTTGATTTCAATAAGCATGACATTTGTGCTTAAGATGTATGATTGCAGAAGCTGCACAATTACAGCACAACTGAACCATAAAGAGATATTCTGGCTTAAAGGAATAGTTCACCCAAAAATTAAAATTCTCTCATTTTCTCACGCTCATGCCATCCCAGATTACATTCTTCTGCTGCACACAAACAAAGATTTTTAGAAGAAAATTTCAGCTCTTTGGTCCATACAATGCAAGTGAATGGTGGCCAGAACTTGGAAGCTCCAAAAATCACATAAAAGAAGCATAAAAGTAATCAATTTGAGTGAGAAACTGATCTATTTTTAAATCCTTTTTACTATAAATCTCCACTTTCACTTTCAGAATGTCATATCGCTTCAAAAGATGTAGATTTAACCACCGGAGCCATATGAGTTACTTTTATGCTGCCTTTGTGATTTTTGGAGCTTCAAAAAATAATTTTGTGTATTTTCTTTTTGCTACCCAGCTGATGTCATGTCATTTCACAGATACATCAGTGACGAAAAGAAATAAAAATTATATTTGTCTTATCTTTGAGACAGCACAAAAAAGAAAGAAAAGATGTGTGAAAAAAAAACAAATCTTTTAAAACCAAAAAATATACAATGTTAGGCCTTTATCTCATTTAAACCCTTTATTAATAAAACTATTGCCCCCCACCCACACACACACAAAATTTTACCACCCTTGTAAACATGCTGAGCGCGAGATTCACTAGCGCGCGCGTTATGTTCATTTGCACATGATGTTTGTTGTTCTGAATTTCTTGTCATATTTATAGCCGAGTGTCGATCGTGATGTGTCAGTATGAGGACTGTAGGTAGTGTTGAACGGGGGAGGCGCTTCTGTGCTCTATAAGCGTATGTTTTCCCAATAGAAAATTTCCTGTTGTCAGACCCACGCACCATAGAGACGCGCGCACGCTCACCTCCATCACTGGAAAGCGCGTGGAGTTTTTACTGAACATTCCCAAAATATCTGCTTGTTAGCGCTGCTCTAAATTAATTCTGCCTCTAATCAGTTAACCCGATCATAATTTTAGAGGACATTCGCCTTCAATGTTTTGAAGTAACGAGGTAAGTCTATTCTTTGAAGGGATTTGGAGCGGGTCAAAGAGACACGAGTACTCTAATTAAATAGAACAAACATGTTGACGCAACAATGTGAATTTACTAAATACAGCTGTTCTGGTGTTTATCTTATCACTTTATGTCTCGGAAATTGGACGCATTTAAAATTGTACTTCTCCGACACAATTGCTTATGTTATACGCATTTATATTTTAAAGAAAGAAAAAGAAAAACGCCTGTAATAACGCACGCGAAGTGAGCGCACACACTTAGCGTACGCGGCGATAGTTGTAATTTTCCGTGATGTTTATTTGCCTTGTTCACAATTATTTTCTGTCATTAGAGTTGGAACTAAATAGTAATTTTGCTGCAAACTGTGTAGCCAACAGGTTCGTCATCATGTCAGTTGTAGGTATTTTGTGGCATCTTGCGTTATCCTATAACGTTTGGTAACGTCTTTCTTCAGTGGATGAAATGGATGCCATAGAAGGAGTGGAACAGGTTGATGTGCGTGACTGAGTCAGACAAGAGGCGCTAAATGCAACATAATACGAGCTACAGATATACAGCTCAGGCATCAGCCTGTTCCTTTCACCCCTTGTGTTTGCTTAACCATTATTGTCTTAAGTTCAGCCAACTTTCTTTAATAAGTAATGTTTTTCTGCGACCATGTTGTTCACTCGAAGAAATGTGTACACTTCACAAACTAAATCTACATTAAATAAAGACCTGGCGCATCAATAGTGGTTTTCAGACTTCCCACAGCTGCATAAAAATTATTTTAAATGATTTACATGTGTAAGTTACAAGTTCACTTATTCTAATATATATTTTCTTCAACTTAAAAATCCTGTAAGCTGTAAACTAAAGCCCAAAGTATACTTTGGTTTTGACGCGAACGTTAACATTTGCGTACAGGACACATGACGCAAATTCCGTCATCAGCAGAGTGCAGGAGCATGCACGCAGCCTGATTTTTCTACTGAGTGTCTTTGAACGCACAGAATGCGCATGTGCCTGCAATTATTTGCACTAATTAGTGGGTCCACAAGGTGGCAACACTCACATTTGAGAAATAGTCCAATCCAGTATCTCATATTCGTAACGCCTATGAGCCAACCGCCTGTGATATGAGCACATGGTCAAATGAAGTATACTTTGACGGGATCGTGTTCAGCAGAGGAGGGCAGGGCCGGGCCGTGACTATGCAGGGCCGGCCCGTGCTAATCAGACGAGGAGAGGGATAAAGCTGAGCCAGATGCGGCAGTTCGAGAGAGAGAGAGAGCCACACGCAGCTGCCGTGTGTGTTTGTTTATGTCTTTTTAAGTTTTCATGAAACATTATTTTGACTGTTCGGCCGGTTCCCACCACCTCCTTGCCCATTTTAAACCTTGTTACATCAACGTTGCCGCACGGGCTGCTATCGCGAGGTTCGTGTTAGCTGTCTGCTCCTACGGTGAGTTTTATCTTTCAACTCAACTACTCCCTTACAAAAGATCTAAACTAGGCTCAAATTTGCCGCTTGTTATTTTCACATGCAAATGAGCTTTTGGTTCGCCGCAAACGTTTTCCAGAAGTTTGCAGATGTTTGCTGGTAGTGGTGAACCTCCAGCAAACCTTTGGCAACAATGGACAATTTTATGCAAGTTTGCTGCAAAACTCATTTGCATGTAAAAATTGTCAGTGACGAATTTGCGGCAAGTTTGCGGCAAATTTGCTATGAACTCTCGATTTTTGTAAGGGATGGTGGAGCAACAGTTTGAAAAGAATATTGCTGAGCAAGTAAGATAAAGTCAGTATATTTATAGCAACATACCTGAATAATAACACATCCAGTATACTTTGGGCTCTAGCCTTTCAAAGTATACTTTAGTTGACTGTGCCCGCATACACAGGCGGTTGGTGCGTACATGCTACGACTGAGATACTGGACTATTTATCTTCAAGAGTTTAGACTCTTAAAGATCTTTATATTCTTTCTCCTATTCAGACTGGAGTTACACAAATGCATCTCCTGACCTCCTTACACACGCATTCTTGATGTGCACACCCACTGTTGTTGTTTCCACATTCTTCTGTTGTTTACCAGAGATTACATCTCATTTAAGTGCTGCTTCTTGAGAGCAATGGCTCAAATGTAAATGTTGCCACCTTGTGGACCCACTAATCAGTACAAATAATTCCAGGCGCACAAGCATACTACGTGTTCAGAGTATGCACGGTTAAAAAAATCGAGCCACATGTGTTCAGTGCTCGAGCACTCCGCTGAAGTCCGAAACTTGCATCACACGTCCTGTACGCAGGTGCCTAGTGTTCGCATCTGACCGAAGTGTACTTTGGGTTTAAGGCCAGATATCTGTATACAGTGTTGGGGAGTAATGAAATTCATGTAACAGGATTACGTATTTAAAATACAAAATATAAGTAACTGTATTCCACTACAGTTACAATTTAAATCACTGGTATTTAGAATACAGTTACATTCAAAAAGTATTTTGATTACTGAAGAGATTACTTTGCATATTATTCATTTATTTCATTTAATATTTAGTCCTTTCAGATGGAAAACATTTATACGTATAAATGATGTGATCCAAAGTGCATTTGAACAGCGGTGAAACACTTTCTTATGATGTGTTACATTCATACGAGCAGACAGAGAAGTAAGTTTGAAGTAAGTTTGGAGCACAAGAAATAGAAATAAACTTGTCATAAATTGTCAGCTTTACACTAAGCTAAAATGCTATTTCTAGTCATTTTACATGCATGTTACCAGGCACGATCATAAGAAAATTCACGTTAGAAAATAATTTCTTTTTTTCTAGTAAGTCCTATTAGGGCAAAAATCTTATTCTTGATCATTTTTTTATTGTTTTCCTGTAAAAATATCTAAAAATCATTAAAACAAGATCAGTTTGATTTATCTTGTTTTTAGAAACAACACTGCATAAGATATTTAGGTTTTTCAGAGAATGTATTTTTAACATGTGTATTTTGTCTTACTGTACTGGCAGAGTTTTTATAGTCAAAACAAGTGAAAAAATCTACCAGTGCTGAAGAAGTAATCCAAAGTATTTAGAATACAGTTACTGACCTTGAGTAATCTAACAGAATACGTTACAAATTACAGCATGTATTTTGTAATCAGTAGTGGAATACATTTAAAAAATAACCCTCCCAACCCTGCCTGTATAATTAGTTGTGGTAGACCAACAAAATATTGCACATTATTGGAGATGTTTAAGTTACTGTTATATATACAGTTTAGCGGTCAATATACGTACAAAAATATTTTACCACAGAATGTTGGGTTTTACAAATCAGAATGAAATATTTCAGAGTGCTGTTTAATGAGTCAACTTTATTTAATTGGATATTGAAAAAACTATATCGGTAAAAACTATATTCATCACTAGATATGGAAATGTCAAGATGCACAGTTTGCAATGAAATGTTTCATTTGTTTTTATTAAAAGTTCCTTTTAAACCCCATTAATTAAAAAGAAAAAGGACTGATAAGTCTATTAGGCTGATAGTATGTAATATATTAACATTTAATCTTTAAAAATGTTCACAGTTTCATTGTTTAATGCTTTCAGTTGGATCCACTTGTTGAATCAGCATGCATTGTTTCATTAGGCTAATGACAAGATTAAGTGGGTAGTGTAAACACGGCTCAGGTTCAGTTTCCTGTTTTCTACATTTGGTGTGTAAGAAGGGCTGCCATTTTGGGGATCGAGTTTCACAGCAGGTGCCTCTCGTTCCCATTAATGCTGGCGGAGATGGAATCAGACTCTGGGAGAATATTCTCACTGATAGAGGTGGCATCTGAGACCTGCAGTACAGAATCTGTGATCTGCTCTGGTGTTGACAGATCCAGAGACACACTGAGTGATGCGTCTGAGTGTGTGTGTGAGGTTGACATAGCAGCCCATTACTGTCATGCCAAGAATACATGTGTTCATGCCAGTCTAAAGGTAAAGAGAGTGAATTACTGTGTCTCTAGTAAAATAAATGTCTCGGCTTCCAATGGAGAAGGCATTCATTAAAGACTGATTGATTGCTTCTAATAAGCTTGTAATCAACAACCTTTTCATAGACACTCAAGCCAAAGTGCATTTTGATGATACAAGAAGCACATGTTCAGTTTAAAAGGAAAAGTGCACCCAAACATGAAAATTCTGTCATCATTTACTCATCCTTATGTCGTTCTAAACCTGTATGACTTACTTTCTTCTGTGGAATACAAAAGAAGAAATTTTGAAAAATGTTCACGGTGCCCTTTTCCATACAATGAATATATACACAGTGGCCAGGGGCTTTCAAATCCCCCCCCTCCCCCCAAAAAAGACAAAAAAGTACCATAAAAGTAGTCCACATGATATGATTTATGCACGGAATGTAACCACATATCTTCTGAAGCCATACGATAGGCTTGTGTGAGAAACATACCAAAATGTTTGTATTCCCATTCATATCTCATTTATGTGCGTATTCAAATTTATTGTATCAAGACATGTTGCATCAGTTTTTTTGTCAAGAAAACACCACTGGTTGTCGCATGTCAAGTTTGAATTTGTGGAAGTGCTAATGACATTTGAGAGCTACGGCGGAGGGGAAGATTGTCAGTGTATAACAACATACATTTTTGTTCTGTTCCTCTCACAAAGCTATCATTAGTAGGGCGTTGTGGAAAACACAGATGGAATCGCAGAATCATAAAAACAGAATAAACTGTAGAATACGGAATGTCACAGAAACTGACATATTTGGGATCAAATTAATGTATATATTCACAATTAATCAAATGAAACTGTGATATGTCCTATTGGGATGATTAAACCACAAAAGGCTGAGATTTAATTAAACAAATAGCCTATACGGTCTTGCTGAGCCGCGTGCTTCATCAGAAGGTGAATGTGAGAAGCCACTGCTTACGCACTAACCGCATCATTAACATCACATGCGCTCCGTGTGTGTATGAATGACAAAGAGCAGAGCACTTTATTCACTGTATAAGCACACTATATATTTATATAATTAAATCATAGCCTTTTGCAGTTTAATAAGCACATTAGCCCATATAGTGGACTGCTTTTCCTAAGGTGAGAAGTCGTCAATAACGTCCAGTTTTCAGCCAAAACAAAAGCTCAATTTAACTAGATGCCTGAAATTGAAAAAACACAACAGAAATATTACTTCTGTTTAGTAAAATGTAATATTCAATGTAGTAGTAATAATAATGATATTAATAATAATATATCAATAATAATTACTTTAAACAATATCTCAAGCAAGAGTTTAATTTCTGCTTTCATTAAAACTGTGATGCTCTACTGTGTAGCACTGTATTTGACAAAATAAATAAATAAATAAAAACTCAAATTTTGGGTTTTGGATTATGCTGTGAGGATCAGTATAGAAGCTCTTCATTTGATAAAAATAATGCAATGGTATGTTCAAAAGTAATTGTTCTGTTTTCATTTTATTAAAAATCTATAAGTTCATTTTTTTAGACAGGATCTTGTTTTAAATGATAAAATGTAATTAAACTTTCAAACTCAGAATTCAGAGAAAGTAAAACTGAAAACACAGAATGTGGGAAAAAAATAAAAGGGATTTCATAGGGCCCTACATAAGCCCCTTTCACGTATGCAACCTGGTAAATTGCAGTAAAATTGTTGGATTATTTTTTCTGGTAAATGTGCCACATCTGCTATTCACACATGCAATGGTTTCCATCTTTTTTCCATTTTGCGACTATTCACATACAGCTGTGCTCAAAAGTTTGCACACCCTGGCAGAAATTGTGGCATTGATTTTGAAAATATGACTTTTATTTAAGGATAGTGATTATATGAAGCCATTTATTATCACATAGTTTCAAGGAGCACAATCCAATGATACTTAAACAAAAATGAGCTGCATGGTCGAGTTGCCAGAAAGAAGCCAATGCCACAAAAAAGCCCGGTTACAGTATGCCCGACAACACCTTGACAGGCCTCACAGCTTCTGGCACACTGTAATTTGGAGGTACGAGACCAAAATAGAGCTTTATGGTCGCAACCATAAGCGCTACGTTTGGAGAGGGGTCAACAAGTATTGTGCTCCTTGAAACAACCACACTGTCTTTTTCCAGAGCATCCTGTATTTCTCCTGAGGTTACCTGTGGGTTTTTCTTTGTATCCCGAACAATTCTTCTGGCAGTTGTGGCTGAAATCTTTCTTGGTCTTCCTGATCTTGGCTTGGTATCAAGAGATCCCCGAATTTTCCACTTCTTAATAAGTGATTGAACAGTACTGACAGGCATTTTCAAGGTTTTGGATATCTTTTTATATCCTTTTCCATCTTTATAAAGTTCCATTACCTTGTTACGCAGGTCTTTTGACAGTTCTTTTCTGCGCCCCATGGCTCAGTATCTAGCCTGCTCAGTGCATCCACGTGAGAGCTAACAAACTCATTGACTATTTATACACACACTAATTGCAATTTAAAAAGCCACAGGTGTGGGAAATTAACCTTTAATTGCCATTTAAACCTGTGTGTGTCACCTTGTGTGTCTGTAACAAGGCCAAACATTCAAGGGTATGTAAACTTTTGATCAGGGCCATTTGGGTGATTTCTGTTATCATTATGATTTAAAAAGGAGCCAAACAACTATGTGATAATAAATGGCTTCATATGATCACTACCCTTAAATAAAAGACAGTTTTTTTTGCATGATCAGTCATATTTTCAAAATCAATGCCAAAATTTCACAATTTCTGCCAGGGTATGCAAACTTTTGAGCACAACTGTATCAGCACCAAAATGCCAGTAAACTCTGAGATGTAGTGTTTGATAAGATGTAGTATTTTATCAGTCAAATTTCTTCATCCGCTCAGATGAAGAGAAGAGCTTTTAGGCTGAATTACAGTACACCACTTCTAATATCTAAAAATACTAGGTATTTACACTCACTTACCGACAATGTTAATGGCTACAGATAAAAACTGGGCAACACACACTAAACGACTGAGGATCACTCCGGCTACATTTGTTTTTACACAAAAATGTAAAAAAAACATTGATGTACGGGAGCACTGCCGTTGATATTGCCGCTTCTCTTTTCTGAGTCTAAAAATAAACGGGCTGAGCACATTGACTGCTAAGCAAGATGGATGTGAATGCCGTTAAATGTTTTCTCTACTTTGAGCACTTGTTCACCATCTCCATTTCTTCGTGGTCCAGTGTTGTGGCCATGCGCAGTTGATTTTCATTGGCTGCTCATCATATGCCTTCAGATTTGAGTCGTGGAGCATCATACACTACGAGATTTCCGATACAGTCAGCTCTAAAATATCAAATATTTATTATATCCTTTAATTAAATTGAATAATTGAACTATCTGTCTAATTTGAAGACATATTTTTGACTCCAGAGTAACTGAATCACCTCCGTCTTATGTCAGAGCATCCTGTCCTCGTACTTGCTCAAACTGTTAATCTTACAACTCTGTTCACACATAGCATTAAAACTGAACTTTTCAGGTAATGTTACAACTTGTCATTCAGAGAAATACCCAGTGCTAAATTTATCAGTATCTTCAAAAGGGTCATGTTCACACATGACCTCTAAACTGAAAATTGTAGTTAATTTTCTGGAAAAGGCTGTATGTGTGAAAATGACTATAGTCTGTGGCCACTGTATGTTTTTGTATGGAGCAGCCTGAAAATATTTCAGAATTACTTATGCGTTTCACCAATGAAAATCAGAAGGTATTGGAACAACATGAGGGTGAGTGATGACAGGATCAGGCCTCTAATGTTCCTACATTTTCTGTTTCTCTTCATCCTCTATGTCTTGCTCTTTCCTATCATTCCACTTGTCCACTCGTTCTCCTTTCGCCTTTGACTTGCTCAGTGGGGGCATAAAGACAAATCATTTTTAAAGCATGATTTTCAATCATGTTTTTCATTTAAACTGCTCAATATGGACTTTAAGACATTACAGACATTACAGCATAATTTTCTGTTGCAGCATCTGTAAAGCTACTTTGAAACGATGTGTTGTAAAAAGCGTCATACAAATAAATATGACCTAACTTGACATTCTCAGTGTACATAGAGAGTGATAGTAAGCAGCAGTGTTGGGTACTTAAAAATACTAATCCACTAAAATGACTAATTATTTATCTAAAATTGTAATCAGATTACATTACTAATTATTTCAATGGAAAGTAATCACATTACTAATTACTTTTAAGTTACTTTCTAAAACACTTCCGCTCATCAAATTCAAAACAATGTTTATGTTCCTTCTTTGTTCATTGTTACACACAAGTCATACACTCCACACCTCACATTTCTCCTTCACAATGACTCGTTATGAGGCCATAATTCATGTATTCTACATAAATAATATATTAGAAATAAGCATAACACTATAATGTACTTAAAAGTAATTAAATTAATTGAAAGTCTGTAAATGTAAACTGATTACAAGAATTTTAAATGTAATGCAGTACACTACTTTTTTACTAAAATGTAATTCGATTACAGTAATTTTTACTTTGTAATTGGATTACACCCATCACTGGTAAGCAGTAAGGCCTTTGACTCAATCAGTACTATTCCAGAACTCTTCTTAGTCACTGGGTCACCAACCAAGAACAGCTCACAAAGTTTTAATCTCTCAGCCGTACAGTCTGGAAATGGACTTTTTCTCCAATATAACTTACACCAGGTGGACACCACACAAATTCCCCAAAGAACACTCTGCCAAAATGACACTGACTGCCCTTTTGTTTGAACAAGCAGGAAGCTGTAAAGAAAAGTTTGTTGAACGATGTCTTAATCTCAGAAGGCATGCCCATGGACTGGCTACAGTCTGTGCTCTAACATCTGATGCACATAGCACACAAAACTGTAAAACACTTTCTAAAGTTAATCAGTCCTAATCTGATTGGCTGGTTTAATGGAACTTCCACGAGTAGACGCACACAGGACTTTTTATCAGTCCGCCCACAAACAGAGTTGTGTTCACAAGGTTCCGCATAAACAGAATGAGCGCTTTTGAGGACAAAATAATCACCAGATTTGCCCAGGTTTGCCAGGTTAGTGACATCTAATCTTTTAAAGATATTCAGAGTTTCATTTGAGGCACGTGGCAGAAAGTAAAGCAGAAATCCACGAGCAGAGCTGCATTTTTTGCTTTGGTTAATGTATGTCTGAAATTCTCTGTGAAAAGGTTTTCTTGGCTGTACTTAGCCTCTCTACACATTTTCTTCTGTTTTCCTGTGTGTTTTTTGTGCAATCGCTCGCAGAGATTGCCGTGCCAATGCCATTATATAAATGATTTCTTTCCCCAATCCCCATGTTGGTCTTTTGATATGGTAACTTATATCTCTGATAACCTTGCCCCTAAACCGCACGTAATGTAAAAACCAACTGTGACTGACACCTTTACATGTCAGTTAGACGATTTTTCCTGTCTAAATGGCTGGTTCTTGGCCAATCTACCTGGCTACGCAAAACTAGTTGAGCACCAAAAGACATCATGGGAACCCAGTGATACATTTTCATTGTGAAAAATGAGTGACAGCAAGAGATGGATTGTGTTCCCTGCTTGAGAGGATGTTAGAGACTGTAGATGTTATTGCGATCTGTGTCCCATGAGAATGGCAGGCAGGCTGTTTTATTTCTTGGTGTGTAGAGGAAAGCTCAGGGAGACAGCCTGCTCGAACTGGGGAAGATGGGATTTATTAATGCTAACACAGTAGCAGGCTACCAAGCACAAGGACACGGTCATAAATTGATTGTCCTCTTGCCACTTTAAAGTGTGTCAGGTCTTTATGCATCACATGAATACTTATGCTTCAACAAGTGTATAAACATGTTGCAAGAGTGTGTATTCTTTAAAAAAGCTGGGAAATAAATGGAATATTCATAACATATATGCAATTATTAGTATTGCGTAACCAGGCCTAGTGAGTAAATAATGACATAATTTTTTTGGGTGAACTCTTTAACCTCTTCCCAATCCTGTAAAATTAGCCTGAAACGCCTATTCAAGGCATACCCTAAGTAAATTTAAAGCTGTTCTTGAACAGTTTGGAGTACATGCATGGTTTTGGTCTCTTTTGAAAGGTGACACTCTGAAGTTTTTTTCCCCAGCAGTCAGAATCACACAAGTGATTCTCCGACACACCAAAACTATTTGTGACACACCAAACTATTTTACCTTTTACAGGTTTTTGGCAACATGCCAGTAATTGTAGCACGTTTGGGGACAAAGCACAAAGGCACATCACAGGAGGAGCACTTCACTGGTGTCTTTGCATGGCACTGCCTGCACTTCAGTCGACCAGCAGTGCTGAGTCCACTGATATGCACTGACCTGTGATGTGCTCTGAATGGAGCAGGAGATACGGGTCTGGCTGTGGAGTGAGACCCCAACTCTGCCAGCTCCTCAGCAAGGGTCTCTCTGAATACCTTCTGATGCATAGGTACCTCTCCTTTACCTTTTTCAATGTCTTTGTGGAGGAGGAAGGCGTTCACAATTGCCATGTCCATGAAATGATAAAAGAACGTCTTGCACCGCTTCTGGGTCTTGTGGATGACTTTATAGTACCCTATCAGGGCGTCAGAAAGGTCCACTCCACCCATGCACCTGGATTGACAGAAAAAAAAACAACATTGAGAAAAATATACCAAAACATAAATATATCAACCACATATATTATTACATTTCAAAGAGCAGAAACATAGTTGAATATATAGTACATATTGGTACTTCTGTAACAGAAACAGTGTTGGAGTTGGGATGTTTCATTTATTTGAAACAGTTCAAGCTGTTCATTTCAGTGAATCGTTTCAAAACACTCCATGTGGAATTTTTCACATATTCAAATATATTAGTAAAAATACATGTTGGTAAATATTTCTGTTTATTACAATGCATTGTTATAGTAGTGTGTATAAATGAAAATAATTAAATATAATTCTTTCTTGTTTTCATTTATTGGAAAACAGAGTGAAAACATGCCTTGATTATTTTAGACTAGATTTTTTCAGTTTTAGTTCTTACATTAAACATTGAATGAATCTACTTGGCTACCTGTGCGTTCCAAATAACGATTTCTTCTGAGTAAAAAACAAAATTTTAGGCCATTTCTGAGTGAACACATAAATATTAAGATTAATATTGAATATAAAGAAAAGGCTGAAAAATACTGAGAAAAAAAGAAAATTCTAGCTATAGTGCCTTTTCCTAATGCTTTGAAAGAGAAAGAGATGGTAAGACGGCAAAGTGGAATCAACCACATGTTGCTATAGGGCGCTGAGCCAGCTGTAGCTATACATAAGGTGGAATAATAACAAAGGGATTAAAGGTGCTGTTTGCAACCACAACAGTAATCATATTTATACTGATATTTGTGATATGCTAATAAGGGTGCATTGTTGTGAGGTGTGGATAATAAAGAGCCCTCAAGCATGATGAGAAAGTACATACAGTGCACAAGGCGTAAATATACCGTCTGTCCTTGCTAAAGTATGAAAGACAGGCGGCAAAAACAGATGCTTTACATTCAGTTGTTTTTCATGGCTGCCAGCATAATTAGAGGAAGCGGATTTCAGCAGTCTCTGAATCCACAGGGGTATTCAAGGGGCAGCACTGAATGAGTGTACTGAATGTTACCTGAGAACATACACATTTCTACAAGACAAAGCGATTTTTCAGCCATGAAACTTTCCACTTCACTCCAAATATAAAAAAAAACAAAAACAATTGTTTGTTAAATCCCCTAGTCATGGTACGTATTTTAATAGTACTTGGCATTTTAAAGTTATTTTATATATCCTTCCTGTGTGTGAGCATTTGCGTGCGCATGTGTGTAGAGTGGCTTTTAACTACAAGTGTAAGTGTAAAAATGCATCACTGCAATGATCTAACAATAAAAATTCAGTTAATTAATTACAGAATTTAATAATAAATTATAATTACTTTAGTAATATCCAATATAGAATGCATTCATTTCTTATCTCAAATACTTGAGCATGTGAATATAAAACCCAACATTTTGTTTTGTTAAAACTGAAAGTAAATATAATGTGTAAATTGTCCCTCCACAAGTTTGCCTTAATAATATTTTTGAAAATAATTATTAATATAACCAAAATGTATAATATAATATAATATGGTAAAACTTTACAATAAGGTTCCACCTGTAAACATTAATAATGCATTAGGGAGCACAAACTTTACACCATTTATTAATCTTGGTTAATCTTTATATAAAAATTTAGTTCATGCTTGTTCATAGTGCATTAACTAATGTTAACTTATGCAACTTTTAATTTATAAAATGTATATGATGAAATTAACTAAGATTAGAAAATGCTGTAAAAGTTTTGTTTATTGTTAGTTCATGTTAACTAATATTGTAAAGTGTTAATGCTAATTTCTTCATAAATACATTTTTACATTGTAAGTTGTATATTATGTTAACAGTAGTTAATGTATTATGTAAAAGAAACAAATGTTTTTTGATAAATTAACTTTAACCAAGATTAATAAATGCTGCAAAATCATTCTTAGTTTATGATACTTAATTTACTACTATAATAATATAATCAAATCCAAATTATGAGAAAATTTTCAATGCACAATTTTTATTTAAAGAATCATAATCAAATCTTCGTCAGAGCAAATATTTAAACCTCTTCATTTAACTGAACTTTAAAAAAATAATAATGATTTTTTATGTGGTTGCCCTTCTGTTTCGTACAATTCATCACTCTCCCCGTCAGACAGTGTATTCTTGACTTATAAGTCTTGTTCTCTGTTTGATTAATGTGGCTCCTCCAGGCTCCAGTAAACTCTTGCTCTGCATGCCCCTCATACTCTCTTGCACAGCTGGAGGGACATGAGTCTGATAGAGGAGCACATCTGCTGGGGACAGTAATTAACACCATTAAACCAGCATTCACCCATGCTAATGTTGTTTTTTTTACCATCAAGGATTAAGCTTTACTCATCAACTGTTGTAAAGCATCCCTGAAAAAATATATTCAGATAGTAATGGGCTCACTTATTGGTGTGGCATAGTGGATAAAAATCTGGAGTGGTAACAGAAGGTTGTAGGTTGAAGTCCCATGAAGAACAACTCATGAGCTGTTGCCATTGTGCCTCTGAGCAAGGCAGTTAACCCCAAGTTGCTCCATGAGGATCGTTCCAGTAATATACTTAAAGTATTCTTTAAGTTACTTTGACTAAATGGCAACGGTTGTGTCCAAATTCCATCTTATTTTGGCCAAGAACTGCCTACTAAGACAGGAAGAGACAGCTTGACTGACATGTAAAGCGACCAACCACAGTTTTTCTATTTGTTTTTACGTGCCATTTAGGGGTAGGTTTATCTGAAATAGATTATATCACAAGAATAGACAGATGTGATGCCACAAAAAATGGCGCAGCATCAGTCTCCACAAATGGTTGTACAGAAAATACAGAAAAACAGCAGAAAATGTGTACAGACATCGGTGCACCTAGTTAACTTGCTACTAAGTGCCTCAAACAAAACTCTGAATATCTTTAAATATCTTTAAAAGAATTAATGACAGTAATCTGGCAAACTTTTAAAAATGCAGGGATTATTTCATCCTCAAAAGCACTCGATGCATCAACTCAATAAAAATCACTGTGTACCCGTACTCCCGAAAGTTGTGTAAAGTCAGCCAGTATTAGTCCTTGCCAAGCACTTTCCAGTTTTGTGTGTATTATGCATCAGATGGTCAGTGAATGAACTGTGGGCAGTCTATAGGTGCAATATGATCACAAAACATTTTTAAAAGTTCATGTATCCTGAAATCAACCCATTCATCTGAAATACTGACAAGCGCCATCCACCATCAGACATTTTTGCCTCAATTCAAAAGTGATCACATTTCCCTCTAGCTCTATTGATATTGTGTTGCGTGAGCAACCTCCAAGACATGAGTTCTGGTCCCATGGGAACCAGTGAGTAATTGTGTTCACATACACAATAGTAAGCACAAATTGAACTTTGCTTTTTCGCTCTAAAACGACATATGTACTTCACTAGGGTTAGGTTTAGGGTTTGAGTTAGTGGGACGTGTTAATAAAATATGCATTCTTGCTGACTGTATTACATCATTTACAACTACAAATACAACTCACGTTTGACACCACTCTTTGGACATTTCACCCATAAACTGGAGCTCACACATGCCCATATGTTCACGTCGCTTGTAGGACAAGGCACAGGTATCGCACATAGGACGCATCGATGCGGTACAGTGCAAGTGGCAGTCCAAATTTGTGAATTTAGTAACCATACACAAAAAAGGTTTTTGTACTTCATCGAGAATGAACAAAGTGGCAATGATGAGTTTGCAGGTTAGTGTATAAAATGCAATTGTGCAAACTGAATGATTAGAAATGGCAACGTTTATTATGCATTTATTAAAGGCAGTCATTCACATTTTGATTTCAGCAAAACTTTTGAGCTACTGTTGCTGAATTCACAGTGTGATTAGTGTGTTGGGCTGAGACTAGTGGCTAAATGACTACTTATTTTTCAAATTAAATTGTATTCCTCTTGGTTTGTTATAGATATGTCCGATGGTCTGTGTGAAATCATCAGTTGCTTTAAGATGACCAAGGAGAACTGAAAGAGATCCTGGCGCCTCCTCAAGGTTTCTATTTCTCTGTCTACTACCTGCACTCCTCTATGGGTTCCCGAAGTCATGGGTTCTTCCACCACCATCATCATCATCATCACCGCAGTTCAGTGATGCCCACAGCTGTACCTCGACTGGTGCCCGAGACCAGCAGCCTGTTGGGTGGCATCGCCCAGATCACCCCTTCCTTGTTCCTTGGCCGTGGGAATGTGGCGTCGAACCGCAGTCTCCTCCTGTCGAAAGGAATAACCTGCGTGGTAAACGCCACCATCGAGCTGCCCAACTTCAACTGGCCGCACATGGAGTATGTGAAGGTGCCACTGGCCGACATGCCTCATTCTCCAATCTCACTTTATTTTGACAGTGTGGCTGATAAGATCCACAGCGTTGGCCGCAAACGTGGTGCCGTCCTGGTGCATTGCGCGGCTGGTGTGAGCCGATCCGCCTCGCTTTGTTTGGCTTACCTCATGAAGTACCACAGAGTTTCCCTGGCTGATGCCCATGCTTGGGTCAAGGCCCGGCGACCCGTCATTCGTCCTAATGGAGGATTCTGGCGACAACTTATTGACTACGAGAGGAAACTGTTTGGCAGGAACTCCGTGAAAATGATCCAGACACCATATGGGGTCATGCCAGACGTGTACGAGCGGGACCGCAGAGACCTGGCACCTTACTGGGGCTTGTGAAGAGGGGTTTTGTCTTTGGTTTAAGCGTAGAGGAGAATTAACAGGTCCGATAACTGATCTCTGACTCTGTCGTCTTCCGACCTCTTTCGAAATGTGTGCATGTTCCTCCAGCAAGAGAATCATGTGAGATGTGAGTCCTTGCCTGGGTGTTTGTGTCCATTTTTGAGATGGACAACGTCACTCGGAGTCCACTCTTTTATGAGGTTAGAAGTGATAGGGTCATTTTTTAATGTTGAACTGTTATTTTAGAAGCACTTTGGGAACCAAATGAGGTGCTGAGAATCACAAATTTGCCCTTCCTTAAAACTGTGCTAATGTTGTCTTAGTTCTGCTCTTTTATTTGATGAGAAATGCAGCAGACTGCTCTTGATTACTGGTAGCATTTAAAAAAGAAAAAAAAAAGAAAACGTATTCCAATGTATATCTTTAGCTTTTGTGCAGAAGAAATAATAATAATAATAAAAAAAAGACAATAGTTTTGAAAGGTCTCAAGAGCCACAAAAATGTTTAGCAGATGGATATTTTACAATATTATGAGTTTAATAGATTTGTGTATATTGAATATAACAGGAAATATCTATCTTTAAATGATAATGGTACTCCAAAAAGGACAGTCAACATTTTGAAAGCTTTGGAATCTTTTGTTTATAAAAAGCAGATTGTTAAATATGGCAGTCACTGTCAAGTCATTTTTTCAAATAATTTAGTCTATTTGGTCTTTTTGCAATTTCTATTGTTTTTATCTTTATGACTATTTAAGTCAAGATGTTTCTTTAAAATATTTAATGTAGTGAATCACAATAAACAGAGGAGACATCTGTCACAGGACTCATAGCAAAGCTTTTACTAATTCATGTTAGAAAACTTGAATTTATGTTAAAGTGTTTTAATTAGTGTGTTCAAATGAATAAATGATTAAATATTGTATTGTTGCATTTGCTTAGTTCCTTAGTTCATCATAAATGCATTAACATTAACTCAAATGTTTACCTTTTTTAAATGTACAAATTACAGAAACACTAAATATGTAAAAAAAAAAAAAAGAAAAAAAAGAAAACGGTTTTCTATTCTTGCTAAATGTGGACACTTCAAGTAAGCCATTTATAGGTTGATTTCCCTAAAAGTGTAAATGCTGTGGCATTATTAAAACATTGCAAAACATTGTTTAATACACCAAATTACTCCATCTATGTAAAAGGGGTAGTTCACCCAAAAATGAAAATTCTCTCATCATTTACTCACTCTCATGCCATCCCAGATGTGTATGACTTTGTTTCTTCTGCTGAACACAAAAGATTTTTAGAGGAATATTTTAGCGCTGTATGTTCATACAATGCAAGTGAATGGTAACCAGAACTTTGAAGCTCCAACAATCACAAAGTCAGGAATCCATATGCAGGGTTCCCACAGGTCCCAAAATAGTCTTAAATGGTATAACAACAGCCTGAATTATTATTTAAAGAGGTCTTAAATTTGAGGACGGAAAAAGGAATCTTAAAGGAATATTATTAAACATAACTTATAAAACGCTATAATTTAACTAAATAAATGTGTGAGCTGCGTGTTTCAAAGTGATGTTTTTACTTCTTTAAAATGTTAACATTTACATTTTTATTTCACTGTTGGACAGGCTGTTGTTTAAAGGGTTGTAAAGTTGGGTACAATCACAGAGATTCACTTTTTTTTACTGTACATATAGCGCAACAGTCTGGTTCTGGAAGTACAAAATCCCATCAATTCATTCCATAGGGGAATTGATTATTTTTTTTTTTTTTACAATAAATAAAGACACATACCGTGACCTCCAATGGATCTAGACATGGGTGGATTTTTCTTAAAGAGGTAGTTCACCCCAAAATATAAATTCTCTCATCATTTACTAACCCTCGTGCCATCGCAGATGTGTAGGACTTTATTGCCGCAGCAGAACACAAAGACTTTTAGAAGAATATCTCCTCATAATGCAAGTGAATGGTGGCCAGAACTATGAAGCTCCAAAAAGCACATAAAGAAAACATAAAAGTAATCCATAAGACTTCAGTGGTTAAATCCATGTCTTCTGAAGCGAAATCAGAATCAGAATGAGCTTTATTGCCAAGTATGCTTACACATACAAGGAATTTGTCTTGGTGACAGGAGCTTCCAGTGTACAACAATACAAAAACAGCAGCAAGACATGGATAATAATAAAAAATAAAAAATAAAAAATAATTATACACATACATACAGACACACACATACATACATACACACATACACATGGGTAGTGCAAATCTAATACAGTCTGTTATGTACTGTGCAATTTATTTTATTTTATTTTTTCAGAGGAATGAAATGGCAGAAGACGTTGGATGTGTTGGATAAATATAAGAAAGACTAAACTGTGTATTGCACATACTGTAGTTATTGCTCAATGGGGCAATTTAACTGTTCATGAGATGGATAGCCTGAGGGAAAAAACTGTTCCTGTGACTGACGGTTCTGGTGCTCAGAGCTCTGAAGCGTCGGCCAGAAGGCAACAGTTCAAAAAGGTAATGGGCAGGGTGAGTGGGGTCCAGAGTGATTTTTCCAGTCTTTTTCCTCACTCTGGAAGTGTATAGTTCTTGAAGGGGGGGCAGGGGGCGACCAGTAATCCTCTCAGCAGTCCAAACTGTCCTTTGTTGTCTTCTGATATCTGATTTCGTAGCTGAACCAAACCAGACAGTTATTGAAGTGCAGAGGACAGACTCAATGACTGTTGAGTAGAACTGTATCAGCAGCACCTGTGGCAGGTTGAACTTCCTCAGCTGGCGAAGGAAGTACAACCTCTGCGGGGCCTTTTTCACAGTGGAGTCTATCTGGGTCTGGGTGATATATGATAGGCGTGGGTGAGAAACAGATCAATATTTAAGTCCTTTTATTACCTTAAATCTCCATTTGTACTTTTAAATCTGAAAGTCACATGTGGTGCCTGTTTAGTTTCACATCTGAAAGAGAAAGTGGAGATTTAGAGTGAATGTAACACATCATAAGAAAGTGTTCCACCACTGTTCAAACACTCCTCAGATCAAATCAATTATATGGATAAATGTTTCCCAACTGAATAGACAATATTAAATGAAATAAATGACAATAAAATGCAAAGTAACCTTTTCAGTAATCCAAATACTTTTTGAAATTAACTGTATTCTGATTACCAATGATTTAATTTGTAACTGTAGTGGAATACAGTTAATAATATTTTGTATTTTAAACACGTAATCCTGTTACATGTATTCCGTTACTCCCCAACCCTGCCCATGACACACAGTAAATGACACAGTCGAGTCGATCTCCCTACACTCTCCAACTACTTTCATATTTATGAAATTAGCTATAAACTTAAAATATATTGTTTATATACTTATAATTACCAACTTTAAATCAATAGTTTTATATATTTTCATAATTTTTTGTTTGTTTACATGGGATCGTAGTTTATTAACTCATGAAAGATGGCAAGTACACAACTTGTACCTTAGTTTTGTTTTTGATTAAAAATTCTTCAAATCAAAGCTTGTAATGTTGTGATTCACCTCTGAGCTCACTGAAATAATGGAAAAAATGAATGGGAAAAATAGTTCCAGAACCAAGATGGTTGAAAAACTGGGCAGGCACAGATGTGGTCAATTAAAACATCAAATTTGTTGTAGAAGTTTAGAATAATGCAAAGAAGAAAAGCACTATAAATATAATCCCTGTTGCACAGCTTTGACAAGATGGATAACGATCATTGTACATGCATGTGAACACAAGGGCAGAACATTATCCACTTAGCAAACTGTAATGACACATAACAGTCTGTCAAAACACAGTTTCAATACCAGAAGCTGGTTAAATAGCTACAAAGCATTATTTTAACAACTTAGTCTTGCTTTTAAAATTTCAACAGATGTGTGAATGAGCCACAGGGGTTAAACGGAGGGTCAACAGTTCTTTGAAATGAATAACTGATTGTGCAGACCATAAACAATTCATCATATGTATGTACAGACAGGGACTGAATCTTGATGTCCTCTGTATCAGTGGTTCTCAACCTTTTTGACTCCAAGGTCCCCCATTGTCAGAGAAAATATTCGAAGGCCCCCCATGTAGGCAATTAGATATTTATATATGAAGATATCTCTAATATAATATATTTCCTTTGATTCTTCTACTGTAATGATGACAAAGCTTGTTTTCACAGTTTTCTAATGAAAGAAACTACTAGCGTCAATAGATTAAAACAATGATGATACATTTGTGATTCCAGAAATATCTAGAACTGTATATTCTTCATAAAAAGCAAGCTGTTGAAGGGAGATATTACATTTTCAGTAATTTGAATTATAATAATTATATAAAAATTATAATAATCTACCTTATTTTAGAAAATATTAAAAGATCTTGAGGCCCCCCTGGAAGTGTACTGAGGCCCCCTAGTGGAACCCGACCCCCTGGTTGAGAATCACTGCTCTGATCTTACAAATTCAAACTCCTGTATCCTTGGTAACCATCACCAAGGTAATGTTGCTGCAGCTCTTAGCGCTGAGTCAGTGTAAAGGAAGTGCTGTCACTCACTCACTGGTTACAGGGACCAAACAACAGATGAAGGTTGGGTTCATAAAACACACTCCCAAATTCTTGAGTTCCTTCGTTATACCAGATCTTTTTATAAATCACAAAACAAAGTCTTTCCGAAGCATTACAACACACTGAATTCCAAATAGTAAATACCACTAAAGCTCCCAGGCTTGAGATTCTCACAAATCACTTAGAATACAAACATTCAAGGACTGCTTTCAGACCCACTATTGAAGTGATATGTGTCCCAGCACAACCAGCACAAAAAATTAAGCATTAGAGGAAATCATACTAATATCTAAATGTTTCTCTCTCTTCCATGTGTATTCATACAATAAATGAGCTTACGGAAATTACAAATTGATCATATTACTTGAAAAACTGTCAAATGTGAATTTTTAAAGGAATGTTCTGAGATAAATAAAGAAAGAAAAAAAAAATATATATATATATATATATATTTTTTTTTGTTGTTGTTTTTTTTGTTTTTTTTTGTTTGGTAAAATCAAACAATGCGTTGAAAGTTACAGAGTTAAACTGAAAGTCTATGGGGAAACAATTGCCCCATACACTTTCATTGTAAGTGGATTTTCATCAAAACATATCTGTTTTTTAAAAGTGAAGTCAAAATTATTTTACAGACAAGTTTTAATAGCTTAACTGGTCTATATGCATTTCAATAACATCTGCTAAAGTTTTGCTGATGCTCTTCATAGTTTTACCTTTATTGTTTTGTGTATATTACAATTCTGTTTTTCATAACACATGCAGAACATCTACGAAGAATTTACTTCACATGGTAGAGAAATTAACAGCAATAATCAAAATCCAACCAGACACTTAAGTGCATCCCAAATGACAGAGGCAGATAAAAAAAGACAGAAATGTAGAGACAAAGACATTTTACTTCATGTACAATATTTAAATAAACTAGTCGTTGATAAAGTAGTAGATAATAAATCGTATTTTCCTACAGCAAATGGCAGATCTAGACAGTTGCGTCCCAAATTCAACTGGCGAGAGCAGTAGAGCTTCAGAGGCAAACAGTGCAAAAACAGTTATTGACAGTTCTGAATGACTCTCGTGATCCTTCAGACTGTGGCTCAGGGTTCCGCACTGGGCTCGGTTCTCTTGTAACCCCCACAGCAGTCCAGTTCTAGAGCAGGTCGGGCAGAATGAGGCCTGGTGGTTTGGGTTCCACGCAGTTAATCCAGAAATTAGCACAGCTGGCGTGGTACTGGTGACCTCCGTACATGAGCTTAAAGTTGTCTGTCTCCGAGTTAAATGCCTGCCAAAGAGTTGCACAAGAAAATATTAGAAACGATTCATTTATACATGACTTGGAAAGACAGTAAGGGGCAGGCTGGGGTTGAACTACTAGGATTCTATTTTTAGCGTGGTGTTAAAGGAATGTTCCAGGTTTAATACAAGTTAAGCTTTTTAATTTACAGGATAGCAAAAAGTATAGCCAAAAGATTGTGTTAACATGAGACTAGGGTGATAAAATCGTGTACTAACCATGTCTGTGCAAAGTTATAATGCAATCTTTCAACTCCTGTCATGACCATAAAACCAGTAACAATGGTAACTATTGCACTGAATGTGCAAGGATAACAGAAAGAGACTGTTTACATGGAGAAAAATCCACCTACAGTATTAATGTTGGGAAACGCATAACCAAAAGCACATCTTCCTAACTAAAAGGACAATTTAGACAAAATTTTAGACCATATATTGGTATGGAATAATTAAACTTAAGCGCTTTTGCAAAAAAAAAATATTTTATTTTTTTTAAAACTGCGGGACAAGTTTTTGGCAATTGACAGCATGTCATAGATGCTGTCAACAGAACTTGTTTTGAACCTGAAACATACCTTTATAAGTATGACCTATTTTAGTCACCAACTTAGCTAAACAGGTGCTACATTCAAACCGTGTCTATAAACTACATGTTAGACAGGACATTTGACTAGTTAAGTCTGACTTCTGTGTGGCATAGCGTCATACTCCATAAATGAAACAATAGCTCAACACAGTACTGACATAATTTGTAGGATCAATGGAGAAAAAAAATGTGCAATCCTCCCACATACTGTCTTTATATAGAAAAGCGAAACGAGAACTCAGTGAACTTCGCTCAATAAATTGATGCGCTGTGTGTGAGCGTGCTTTCATTTTGAAAGGCGCAACTGTAGTCCCACATTTGTAATAAGGGTATGATGATATGGATGTTATGCAGAATGCAGCTTCTTTGCATTTCCTATAAAAAAAATCAGAGCTGATGCTAGGAGGAGAAATAAGTCATGTTGGTGAATCACATCAGCCCACGCTGATACTATGCGCACACACACACGCACGCACACACACACACACACACACACTCAAGCATGAGGGCATGGGCACAAATTTAAACAAAAATCATTTTAGAATTTTAATTTTTTTAAACAAATGCCCTGTTTAAAGGACTGTTTAATATAAAGCAATATGAAAATCAAGAGGGTCAAAGGTAGGGTTGTGCTGATACAGTCATCTATCGAAATAATTTTTCTCACAATGTATCGATCCAATATTTTAACATTTCTTTTGTGTGCAATCATATAATAATATAAACTCTGAGAACGGCATTTCTCAGTTGGAGCAGAAGTGCTTACAACCCTGTTGAATAATGAGGTGCCGTTTCAATTGTGATTTTGTGATGTATTGTGATGTACTGAATCATGACATATGTATTGCGATGTTTATTATACCGTGAGGTAGTTGGTGATACCCAGCCCTGGTCAAAGGTCACTTTTGTAGCATCCAGGAAAACATGCACTTAATACTTACCGATGTATTTCATATTCGTGAAATATTTTGATGACAGTATAAAAACAAAATTGCGATTATTTTCACATGCTTTTTACTGTGCCATTAAGTTTCCAAAAGAACGTTATTGGACTAGTTTTGCGATCCTTCCTCATCTCGACTTAAGACGTTATGACAGAAGTAAAAAATAAAATAAAGTTAGAGTTAAGTTTGTTTCATTTGCGTGAATCAGTTCAAACTATCCATTACAATCAGTGCTGGGTGTAATCGGATTACAAAAAATTAGTTACTGCAATGTAACACATTCGATTTTGAATTATTTTAATCAGATTACAGTTACTGTCTATCATTTAAGTTAAGTACATTATTTGGGCTATATATTTCTATATATTATATATGTAGAATATATTTAAAACATTATGTTCATATGTACGTCTGATAGCATTTCTGTGATGGCTAAAAGGCGTGTATAGACATTTTGAATTAATTGAGCAAAAAAAAAAAAAAACTTTTCTGTGAAATGTTTTAGAAGGTAACTAAAATAATAAGTGATATGATTACTGTATTAATCAGTAAAGGAATCTGATTATAATTTTAGAGAATTATAAATATGTAAGGAACTACTTTTATTGAGCAACTTACCCAACACTGATTACATTTAATCAATTCAAAACAAATTAGACAATTCGTTTGCATAAACAAAAGTGCTCACTAATGTCTCAAAATGTGGCATTTTTCATTATTTAAAATATTCTTGTAAAAATATAATCAGGTGAATATTGCTCTTTATTGCAACATATTGTTATGCAGAAACATCTAAATTAAAATGATAAAATATTCTTCCTTGTTCATTTTGTGAAAAATGGGTAAACGTGCCTGGATTTTTTGAACTAGATTGTGTTTTTACATTAAACATTTTGAATTACCATTTTACGCTTTTTCAGGGCAAATATACTGTATATTTTAGCCATATCCCAGAGCCCTACCTACACTACATTCTGGCAAATTTACCCTGGTACGCAGGCCCGGTTCCAGATCAAAATCTCTGAGGGTGCTTCTGAATATTTTGGGGGTGCTCTAGTAGTTAAAGTGAAGATGCAATAATGCACCAATGTTATTTAATTGAGGGTGCTTTAACGACCGTATGAGGGTCGTTAAAGAATGCACTCCCATGCACTCCCATAATGACTGTTAAAACAAGTGTTGTCAATTGGTACAATATTTACTGTATCTTATTTCCATGTATACAGTATCTACTTGTTAAACATTTGCTCAAAACCCTCCATGTTACGAAAATGTGATGACATTTAAACAAAATCTATCTTCATTCTGACCCATTATTAGATACTTTACTGTTAGCGACAGTAAAGCTGTTAACGATAGCACAGGAATAACGATTACATAATTTTGTGGAGAAACCACAGCGCTTTTGGTATATAATGGCACAAAGTGTACTGCAAATCAAGGCAATGGTATTAATATTATTAATATTTGGTGAAGAAAAACACTTAAGATCCATAAAGTTGTTTATTTAAAAAAGTGATAAAAAAAAAAAAAAAAAAAAAGATGCCGCAATATTTATTATATTAGAGATTCAGTTGTGCTCAAAATTTTGCATACCCTGGCAGAAATTGTGAAATTTTGGCATTGATTTTGAAAATATGACTGATCATGCAAAAAAACTGTCTTTTATTTAAGGATAGTGATCATATGAAGCCATTTATTATCACATAGTTGTTTGGCTCCTTTTTAAATCATAATGATAACAGAAATCACCCAAATGGCCCTGATCAAAAGTTTACATACCCTTGAATGTTTGGCCATGTTAAAGACACACAAGGTGACACACACAGGTTTAAATGGCAATTAAAGGTTAATTTCCCACACCTGTGGCTTGTTTAGCTGGCGGAAAGTTTAATTACTATCTGATTGCAAACATAAGAGTGCATCCTGCCTGCAAAGATGAAAACTCATACAACAATCTGAAGTGTTTGAAGACCTGTAGGGGACAATAAACTACAGCTTTAACTACATTCACTAAAGTGAAGGTTTTTAAAAAACACAATATTTACCCTTAATTTGGTGCGATTGTCTTTTGTCAGTGCCTGCAAGTAGCATAAAAAGTGTCAGCATTACAATTAATTCAAAAGTTCCAATTTAGACTGGATAGTGTGTATTTTTTTAATCTCTTTCTTTTTGAAGTGAGCACCAGAAACCCGGTAGTTGGAAGAGATGTCCATTTAAAGGTGGGAGCCTACAGCAAAATAGCCATAGTATAAGACAAGAAGGGGCAACTTTGAAAAAGTTAGAAAGGTTAGTAGATAGTTCTAGTTCCCACATTATCAAAAGATAATACAGAAGCTTAAATAAAAAATTGAATTGAGAGTGTAAAATTACAGAAATATATTTAAGAATACATATACATACTGTATATTCACCCCAAATTAATTTCCATGTCTTTTCCATTACGACATTTTTAAAATGTTTTTTTTTTTTTTTTTTTTTTTTTAGAGATTACGCTCACAAAGAGCAATTTCAAGCCGATTAAATATCTTTGAGCTGAGCATAACTAGTCAAATTCACTAGAAAAAATATATGGTATTCACTACATTTCCGCTAAATTTTACAATTATTTATTAGCTATTGGTGCCAGACGGGCTGGTTTGAGTATTTCTGAAACTGTTGATCTCCTGGGATTTACACACACAACAGTCTCTAGAATTTACTCTGAATGATGCCAAAAACAAAAAACATCCAGTGAGGGACAGTTCTGTGGATGAAAATGCCTTGTTGATGAGAGACGTCAACAGAGAATGGTCAGACTGGTTCGAACTGACAAAGTATATATATATATATATATATATATATATATATATATATATATATATATATATATATATATATATTTTTTTTTTTTTTTTTTTTTTTTTTTACAGTACTGTGCAAAAATTTTAGGTAGTTGTAAAAAAAAATTGTATAGTCAGGATATTTGATCAAATTCTCATTAATAATTATTATTTAGAAATTAACTTCATACAAAGTGCATTAAACATAAAAAAATGAAAATCAATATTTGGTGTGACCACCCCATGCATTTAAAACAGCACAGATTCTCCTAGACTGATATGATTCTGAGATTCGGGTTCTGTGGGGGCCATTCTATCTGTTGCACGACTCCTTGCTCTACTTCAATTTGCAAAAGAAAAGTTTGGAAATATAACATTTTCTTTCAAAAAAAGTAAAAATCTGGGTTCCAGTGAGGCACTTACAATGGAAGTCAATGGGGTCAATCTGTAAACGTTAAAATACTCACTGTTTTAAAAGTATAGCCACAAGACATAAACAATATGTGTTAACATGATTTTAATGTGATAAAATTACTTACCTTTTCTGTGTAAAGTTTTCTGTGCCAATTTGACAACTTAGTTGCCATGATGATGAAATGTCAACAAACCATAAAATTACTTTAAAAATGATGATTTAAACAACTTTATATCTCAAATAATACATGAATTTTAACAGACGAATTAATGTTAGTGCTTTTGTAAAATTATAAGCTTCGCATTAATCCCTCCAAAAACTGGCCCCATTCACTTCCATTGTAAGTGCCTCACTGTTAAATTGTTTTTTTTTTGTGGTCATCAACATTTGCCACAAATGCTGTTGATTGAGCTTAACTTGTATTGAACCCGGAATATTCCTTTAAGACAAATGTTGTTGTGTAACAAATAATGTGCCTAAGAGTTTTGCACAGTACTGTAGATTTATATTTTTTACATTATATACTAGATATATGTGAAGTGCTACATTAATACACCGTTGCCCATTCCTGCAGACAAATCCTGTTGGCAGATGCAACAGGATCATGTCTTATCCCAGCTGGGACAGAAACTGAATGTTAGCCCAAGGTCAGAGCGTGAATCATCCACAACCCAATGAAAATCTCCACCTGTAGCCCAACACACATTCTCCCAGCTGCCTGCACCCACCAGCACTCCATCCTTTCACAACCTATAAAACATCCCATCTGAGAGATGCTGTGCCCCCCCCCCAAAAAAAAACAAAAAACAAAAAAAACAAAAACAAATTGGGATATTAATTGGATGTCAGGAGCAGACGGAAATAGCTCTATTAATCTACGGCAGGCTGGATCTATTAGCACCTGTGTTTTTTGGTCGCCGTGATTGATGGCTAAGCTGCATCTGCTCCTCAGACATCCATCCTTTGATTCCTTGCTGCTCTGAGCCCCTCCTTCCCTGATTGCATCTAAAGCTCTATGAGCAATGTTTAACCCCGTTACATCAGCAAACCTTGACCATTGGATAAATGCTGGAGAGATTCAGGAGGCTAGTGAGAGGAGGAATCGAAATGAGCTGATTGGTGATTATATGTTGGGTGGGTGTGTGGTAAAGACATGATTGTACGCTAAACCAGTGCAGGATTTGATTATGCACAAGAGTTAAAAGGATAGTACACCAAAAATTTTAAATTCTGTCTATATTTATACACCCTTGTGTCACTCCAAACCTATATGACTCTTTTCTGTGGAACACAAAATAAGATATTCTGAAGAATGTTTATGCTTCTCTTTTCCATGGAGCTGTCAAGCTCCAAAAAGGAGAAACAAGGTCTTCAGAACAATATTTAAGCTGTTATTTATTGAAAATCCTCCCCTGCATAGTAGCTCTCAATTTCATTTGTGTTTCCTTATATTCAATAGGTGCTGGGAATTGATATAGATTTCCCGATATGATACGATTTGATTCACAAGCTCTTGATTCCTATCTGAATTTGATTTGACATTGATTCATATGGGTAAATTTCTGTTACAATGTCCATTTGTCCATACATATAAAATAAAAATTTTCTCAGATAATGCTCTTAATTATAAAGGAACCTTCTAGGCAATCCTTCTAGGTACAATTTGAAAATATTAATTTTACAAATCATTAGTTTTTCATCAAATTGGCCACATTTTAGCTTTGAAAAATGTTCAAATTCAGTCTATTCCATCAATTGATGTCTTGAAATTCAATATATTACATTGCATATATATTTTTGTAAAAATATTTATTGTTTACTTGCATTATTTGTACTATTTACAAGTATTTACACTAATATGTAGAACATGTGCTTAATCAGTACTGTCTCTTTAAGACTAGCGGTATCAGCCAGTGAGCGCATATAATGAGAAGACGTGCGTTATTTCTTAAGCGCATCCATGTGTGATTAGAATTAAATTATTCTTTTTTGTTTTTGTTTTTAATTAACAGCTATCAAAACAGAAAGGGTATTAAAGGAGACATTATTCAATGACATACAGTTGCAATCGAAATTATTCAACTCCCCCAAGACAGTAAGGATTTACAAAGGTAAGCTTTTCTGATGACCCAGAACTTTTAAATTTTACATCTATATCAGCTGAGTGACACATTCAAAGTCATAGTGTGAATATATAACCTAATATTTGTAAATAGCAGGAGTTTTTTACAAATACAGCCATGTCATAATTATTCAACCCCTATTGCATGTAGCTGTTCCTACACAAGTAATTGTTTTAAAACAAAATTAAGTCATCAATCTGCAATGGCACTTAATTAAGTTTTAAAATGTAAGTTTAGCGTTGCAAGCAAAATGTATTTCTATGCAAAAAATGCAATTAAAACTAAGCTGTCTCAAAAGCTAATAGAGGAGATTATTTCATTACACAAGGCTAAAAGTACATTTCCAAGGCACTTCAATTTCCAATAGACAAAGTTGGCAGCACCACTTTTAAATATGGTACAACAGCAACCTTCTTGGGGTGTGGAAGAAAGCAAAACTTCACCAAGGGAAATGTTGACTCCAGTTGACTGAATATTCAAGAATTAGGAAAGACCTGTGGAGTCCTGGAAGAATGTTTTATAGACGTATGACACTAAACAGAAAATGAGTTTTAGACCCATGGGTCAGCAGTACGTCTAGAGTAAGATGACAAGGTGATGACAAGAACGACACCATCCCCACAGTCAAGCATGGAGGTGGATCAGTCCTGTTATGGGGGAGTTTTGCAGCTGCAGGATACAGCTATCCTGACTATGTGACTGACACCATGGAGTCTTTCAGGTATCAGGCCATTTTGGCATGAAAAATGTGATGACTTCAGTGTGTAAATTAAAGCTTGTGATCACTGGACTTTCCGGCAAGGCAATAACACCAAGGATACATCCAAGTTGTCTAAAATCTGGTTCAGGGATAGGTCGTTTCAGTCCTTCAGTCTAATAGAGAGGTGTCCGAAGCCTGAGAACACTTACCTGAAACATTTATTTTCTGTTATTAAGGATAAAGGATGCTCCACAAATGATTGATTTTGGGGTTTGAATATTTTTTACATGACATGATTGTGGAGAGAATTGGTTTGTTTGTTTTTTTTAATTTGGGTAAACTGAACTCTTTGTTCTCAAAATCAGTCATATGTGTATTAAAAACTTACTTTGACTGTTTACTGAGGTTTTAGTTGATTGTTTTAATTCACATCACCAGAATGTATTGCTGGTCAGGAGGGTTGAATAATTATGATTGCAACTGTATGTATCCGTGGATCTTGTTTTCAAAAATGTTGTTAATTTTCAGATTTTCACTTAAATCTTGGCCTGTTCCTCACATAAAGCTATCGTATGTCTACAGAAGACTTGGAATATAGCACATGAGTCATATGGACTACCTATGGTGCTTATTTGTCCTTTTTGAAGCTTGACAGCCCTTGGTTACTTCAAGATTTCATTTTATTGGAAAGAGCAACGTGAACTTTTTCAGAACATCACTTTGTATTCCACAGAAGAAAGTCATATAGGTTTGAAACAAGGGTGAGGGTGAGTACATGTTGACAGAACTTTCATTTTTGGATGATCTGTTCCTTTAATATGATATTTCCTTTGCCCCATGTTGTTTCCAAGTTTGTTCTCTGCCACCCTGAGGTGCCAAAATGACAAAAACATCAATTATTTGATGTCTGCTTTGTGCTTTTTGGCCATGAGTACCTAACGGCAATGCACAGTTAGTCAGACCTGTACTCGCCTAATGATTTCTATAAATGCTGAGAAAACAGGAGCTAAGAGCTCATAGCCGAATTAAAGAGAATGAAAGAGTGGCCTTGACTGAGAGCCTGTAGATTTAGATGCATGTAGTCAGAGCGCTGCAGGCAGACTGTTTTTGGCAGACTGAATGGAGACGAGTGGCAAGAGGTGAGTTCTGGTCATTTTGGCAGCACAACAGGGGAGCGTTTGCCTGCATGACCCCCGCAACATGCTGCAAATTGAAGTTTTGAGGCAGTTCTGAGAATCCTACTTTTTTAAACAGCCGTCCAAAAGTGTTTTCGTCTTTCTTCTGTAAAATGGCCAAAACCAAAGAAAAAGTCAATAGGGATGTGGCTCTTTTTAAAGGCAAAAGCAACTTGTGAAAATAAATATCTGTTTAATAATTGAATGCATGATCCATCACAAGCTGCATGTAAGGGGTAATGCACAGTCAGCCAGTCATTATGACAAAAATAACCCCCCCAAAAGGTAAATCAGAGCCATGACACAAACCACAAGGGTCTTGTATTCTCTTGAAGAGGTTTGTTTAGGGATAATGACCAGCTGACAATAAATTATTCCACTTATTACACGGCTACTAACCAAATAAATAAATACATGGAAATGAAATATTGACTGAGTTGAAATTATTTTATGATCTTACTTAAGATGAGCTTAAAGCTTCCACTAAGAAAAATAGTCCATTACAAACCATTCGGCCTATTAACAAGATGACAACTAAAACATTATCACAATATTAATTTATATATTATTAATCTGCAATCCAAGTTATTTTTTCTATGGATTAATTAGCTAACATATTTAACTCACGTAAATGTCTAACGCAACGTCTTCCTCTATTATAAGTTCTCTCTCATTCAACACTTTGCGTCTCTTACTTCACAGTAAGTTCTCTAGAGAGCCATGTAATAAGCAGATTTAGAGTAATATGGGGTGATTCTGACAAAACCTGGTCCTATTTAACTCCAAAATCAATAGAAAAAAATATGATATCATATTTTGCATACAGAAAACTAAGCTTATTTTAAGGACCATTAAGGTTATTTTTGTCATTGTGAAATAATTTTTCATGACAGTTATGCACATTTTACCCTCCAATACTCATTACCGCAATGCGAAAAAATTACATATACATTTACATCATAGTAGCGACCCCTTTTATTTCTTTTAAGAATCTGAACTTTTCATAGATGCCCATCACTTCTGCGTTTGTTACATAAAATAACAAAATATGGCCTAAAAACATTTGCATCACAAATCAGCGCCACCTTGAGGTCATGTGGTAGAAATATTAATATGAATACAAAAGTCTTTCAAATAGCACTTAAATAAACTAATCATATATTAAATGAAAGCTCTCATTCTCAGGAATACGACTGTTCAGTTTATTTTGTTGCCCCAATACAACAGTTTGAAAGATTTTCTAAAGAATCAAAAAGTGAATGTGATATTTGTAAGACATCAAATACAAATGTCTCTTTTAAGCGCCAATCACTGCTGCTGTAAACCCCAAATAGCTAAAAATTACCTTAGGCAGTTTTCTAAAATATAAGCCAAATTGTTTACTTGTCTGTGAGCTTGCTTGTGTGAATAATGCAACGTTATGTCTTAGATGTCCAGAACAAAGTATGTGGTTCAGCAGGAAAAGCATGCAAAACAAATCGTCAGAAATATATGTTATTGACTACTGTTGAAAAATGATGCACCATCGCAAAGGGGAGGATCTCCGCTTTCTAATGACATCTAGATTGAGCTTCTAGTCCAGAGGCCGAGATATTCAATGAAAAAATGGGAGTGGTGCTTAAATTGAAAATTAGACAATGTCTAAGGACGAGCACATCTGTGAGGGCTAAAATGCGTTAGAGCGCCATATACATTTCAAATTGGCATTTTGTGACGGAAGGTGATAGAGGAAAGTTCTTTTTCTAGTACTTGCTGCCATTTAGTGGAATAAAATAAGATATTTTGGAGGTGGATTGAGTGAAAAGAACCAGAATTACATGCTTGCAAATTTAGGACAAGGAAAGAAAAAAAAAATGAGACCAATTTTTGGCAATTAGTCCACAGTATGTGTAAATGTGTGTAAACTGTATTACAGTTAAATGACTGTGTTGTGGTAATGATCGTCAATGAATCATCATTGAAAGTAATGGGAGTTGTAAAAGTAAAACGCCCGTACTTATTACAGTAATGAGAAAAGAGGGGTAAAATGTGCTGAATTGTCCTGAATATAATGCCACAATGCTAAAAAATTCATGGTCTTAAATGTAGGCTTGCAAAATAAAATTTCATAATGTTTTTTTTTTTTATTGTTTTGGGGTTAGGGCTGGGCGATATGACGATATATATCGTGGCGACGATAAAAGTGTCAACTGATTTTACTATATCGTGTATATCGTGACATGTAAATATCCATGTACACAGCGTGTGTGTGCATATCTATCAGTGGCCATGCTTCACGTGAGACTGAAACTAGGCTTGAGCGGGGAATGAGTTGCGGCTGGAAAAATCTGCGCGTGCTGTGTACCAGCAGATTCACTAGGGCTGAAACAATTAGTTGATGTTATCGACAATGTCAACAATAAAAAATTGTCTACAAAAATTTTCGTTGTCGAATAGTCATTTGATCTCATTTAACGTAACATGAAATCATATGAAACTCTAATGATGACGCGTGAGAGCAGCACTGCAGTTCGCGCCTGACTGAGGAGAGGAAGAAAGTCCAGATGCAAAGGTGCATCTGGAATGGCTCACAGTCCAGATGCACTCTAAATTTTCCAAACAGCTTCAGGTGATGTAGATCACAAAGTATGAGGGAATTATACAAAAATACCAAATAAGTAAATACAGAAGCGCTCTCGTTGTGGATAGAGTTGCGCAAAGTGTCCCGCCGTGGGGGAGATATTGAAATTGCACCTGGCTGAGGCACACTCTGTCAAGGAGTGACACCTTTGAGCGTGCATGCTTAATGCAGCTAGATTATAACGTGATGGCTCGTGACTTATTGAATCATAATATATGTCACTGTGCATTTCCTATCGTGAAGATAATTGGCAATACGCAGCTTCATTAATAAGAGAGAGTTTGTTTTTTTGAGAGTTAAAGGTGGATTGAAATGAACAGAAAGGTGAGAGAGGGTAGTCTTCACCCCATTAACAAAATAAGTTTTTGATTTGTTTTCCAGTATAAATATCCAGTATAAATATGATTAAAAAAAACACAAAAAAATAAATAATTTTCTATAGCAGCTATACTGCAGACGAAATTTTTTTATCTGAGAATGCTGAATATAATATTAAAAATACAAATATTTTTAAATATCTAAAAATCCTTTAAAAAGATGCATTCACACTGAGAAGCAGCATATAAGATATTTAGACTTGCTTTTAGAGAATAGATCTTAAATATAAGTAGATTTTGTCTTTACTGCACTCGCATAAGTTTAACCAAGTGAAAAAATACACTTATATTTAAGAGACATTCTCTAAAAGCAAGTCTATTCTTATTTGCTGCTTCTCAAGTAAATGTATCTTGTTTTAAGAATTTTTAGACAATTTTAAATGGAAAACAAGACAAAAACACGTGATAACAATAGGATTTTTTGCAGTGAATTTCTTTACTGAATTAAACTTAATAAAAAGTATTTTTTTCCCCTTTAATTCAGTGAATGTCATTTAGAGGTATTTTTAAAAGATGATTTTGTCCTCTTTATTGTTAGTAAGCACGTTTAATACAACCTTTTAAGTCGGGGCACAAGCTGAATAATCGGTTAAGAGCTAATGATTAATCGTTGCAATAATCGCCGAACAGTCGAATAATCGTTCTAATAATCGTTAGATTCATCAATTATCAAAATAATCGTTAGTTGCAGCCCTAAGATTCACTAAAGGAATTATGCAGATCAGGCAACAGTGCAAATGCACCCCTAAAACTCATTGCTGATTCTTTACCATTCAGATTTTGCGGGCCGATTGCGAGCGCTCTGTAGCGGAGGATGCAGCAGTCCACTGTGATCTGACACACTCTGCTGGGACAGCGTCACTTGATCCAGCCACCTGAATTATATCTTTAACATGCCGAGGTTCGCTTGACTACACCGCACATCTATACTTCTCCATCATTTGATGAATTATTGCTGATATGATCAATAGAAAAGTCAAGAAAATGAAGGGGAGCTTGTTGTAAAAACAGGTGTGTCATCTGTGGTGTAGGTTCACAAAAACTGACACAGATTAGAACAATTTAATCTGCAAACTGTGTCGCGTGACAATCACTTGTGGTAATACAAACAATCTGTTTTACCACCTCAAAATGAAGCACGCTAAAGAATATTAGCATGCTTCATGGAAGCGCTCCTTAATTCCTTTTTTTCTTTTTCAAAGTGTTTATAAATATTTTTGAAATGTATTTTCTTCAAGACATGTTATTTTCTTTGTGTATTTTTTACTAAAATTATGTAATAATTTCTTTGTTGCTTTACTTTGAAAATATCTAGAGTTTCTTGAGGAAAGTTTGTAATACTGTTGGTCAACAACATATCAGACCATAATGTGGCATAATGTGAAAATGAATAATATGGTAAGGTTGACTTAAAACCAAGTGTTTATTTTATTTTTAACTTTGACTGTTTGTCAAGTTCTAAATAAGGAGAAAATTATATAAAAGGAAGTAGTTTTCACTTAAAAAGTATTTATTTCACTGACTGGATTTTCCAAAAATAGGCATTACAATATGGATATTTATTATGTTAACCTATTTTTATTGATTTTCCAGAAAACAAATTACTATATCGCGATATATACCATTATCGTGATATAAAATTACTCGCATCGTGATATAAGATTTTGGTCGTATTGTCCTCCCCTATAAGACCAGGACATTTTCTTGACTGGTTTCGTGAAAATCTCCCCATGAGGCAAATATTCATTTGCAAGGTATTTGTGTTCTCTTTAGGGCTGGGCAATAAAACAATGTCGATATTTATCGTGATAACAAAAAATCCATGATATCGCTGATAAGCTTTTGAGTAATTTTCAATATTTAGCCTGTGTTCTACATCTAGAGTCTAGACGATCAAGTGCGTGTCGCTAAAAACGCAAGCAGTTCAGCTTTCTCAGACTGTATGAAGTTGCTAATGTCAGCTGACTTGCTAACGATTAGGCTGAGCCAGTCAATCTGAGATCTGGACTCGGACCACGGTGACTGGCATAGCCTAATTGTGACTGGCTTAGCCATGACATCATGATGATGGTTGCACCTTCTCATCGTCTCTAGTGAGCAGCGCGACAAAACAACGGTGCTGTGTACACCAGATCTGATCTTTCTGCGCTGTATTCTTGAATTTTTTTCTCTAGCACCGAACACGCTTCATTTATGGCCTGTCCCACTCTGTTAATGCGGTTCCAGAGCACCTTTAGACCATCATGTTTTTCCTTCATATTTTAGCTTTATTAATCAGCTTGTTTTACGAGCACTTTATAATAAACAAATAGATTTCTGTTCTAATTTTGTGAAATTAATCAGATGTCATCATATCTGGCATGGATGACAAGGAAAGATATTAAAATTACTAGTTTGAAGTCCAGTCTTTCTCACTTTAATGAAAATATAAAAATGGTCCATTCAGACTTTTACATTTTCTAAATTTTCTCTCAAGGGATACCCCTGAACCCCCATACAGTAAAAAAGCTTCAATGCCCCTATACTTGGGTATCTGATCTGAATGTAACAAAAATGTAAAAAATGTGAATGTAAAAATTATATGCTGTCATTATGCTTCAAAACGACCAGATGATCTTTTAACATTCATATCCAACTGCAATTGATTGATAAACTCTATAAACATTTTGGTAGAAGATCCCTCAGACACCACTGCTTTGGCTGTTTCTGGGCCCCCAAAGCAGTTTTGCATAGACTATTTTGACTGTTCAGGATTTTTTTTTTCTTCTTCGTCTGCCAATTTGGAAATTCAAAAAAATGTGCAATGTGCAAATGTGAATGTATATTGTGATAAATATCGAACGATATGAAAAAGAATATTGTGATAATATTTCTGACCACATCGCCCAGCCCTAGTTATCTGTGTGCAGACATGTGTTTGCTTGATGCATACAGACCTTGCTACGTGAGTCCACATTAAGCAGACATACTCCGCACGCCAGCTCTTTGGCATTCTTAATGCCATGCCTCAGTATACAGGAGGAGAAGTCCAACGAGCTCTCGTCGGGCTAGAGAAAAAAAAACACACACACACACACACACACACACACACACACACACACACAGAGCATGAAGGCTGCTCTTAAAAAGCGATTGTGACTATCCCATCCTCCACACAAACCCCTGGCTGTCAGTCAAACCTCAGATCACAGGGGCCACTGAGCCAGCCCATCAACCTCACAGCAGTTGATTGGCCCTGCAGATCAATACATCAGCTACAAATCTGCCCAAACCAGCAGACTCCGAGCCGGCACATTCATTTTCATTATGCTTCAGAGCTTTTTTTAATGTTTTCAGGTGCTTTTTCACAGTGTGCAAGACTACACTCTCACAAGCTGACATTATCTGACCGCAAAACTCTACAGTAGCAATATTATCAGCTGACAGTGATATTCTCTCAGGAGTACACTGCAAGTAAAAAAAAACTCTACTTCTACACTGAAATCACAGTTTAGTCTAATTTTTCAGTTTTTGTCAAATGACTCAAGACTCATTTTTCTATTCTACAGGAGAATATTCTAGATAAATATATAAGTATAGAGACAGAACTGTCATTGTATAGTTTAGCTGGTAAAACTTTTCAAAGTTTCCCAACACCTCCCCTGTCTGCCATTGGATAAACACTGATGAGCCAAAACATTTTTGACTACTCACAGGTGAAGCAAATAACGTTGATCATCTCCTAACAAGGCCACATGTCAAGGTCTGGGTGGATTAGATGGTATTCGAACAATCAGTTCTCGTAGACATCGTGTTGAATGCAGGAGAAATGGGCAGGAGTAAAGACTTGAGCGACTTTGACAAGGGCCAAATTGTAATGGCCAGATGACTGGGTCAGAGCATCTCTGAAATGCCAAGGCTTGTGGGGTGCTCCTGGTCAGCAGTGGTGAGTACCTACTGACAGTGGTCCTCACAGGGACAAACCACAAACCGGCAACAGGGTGTTGGGCATCAAAAGCTCATTGATGCACGAGGGCAATGAAAGCTATCCAGCCTGGTCCAGAAAATTTTAATGATGGTTACAGGAGGATTGTCACGACAAACAGTGCATTGCACCCTGCTGCGTATGGGACTGCGTAGGTGCAGAGTGCTCATGATGACCCCTGTCCACCGTCAAAAACGCCTACAATGGGCAACGAGTGTCAGAACTGGACCTTTGAGCAGTGGAAGAAGGTCGCCTGGTCCAATGAGTCCCGTTTTCTTTTACATCACATGGACAGCCATGTATGTGTGTGCCGCTTACCTGGGGAAGTGATGGCACCAGGATGCACTGTGGGAAGACGACAAAACGGTGGAGGGAGTGTGATGCTCTGGGCAATGTTCTGCAGGGAAACCTTGGGTCCAGCCATTCATGTGGATGCCAATTTGACAAGTACCACCTACCTAAACATCGCTGCAGACCAGGTACACCCCTTCGTGGCAATGGTATTCCCTGATGGCAGTGGCCTCTTTCAGCAGGATAATGCGCCCTGCCACACTGCACACATTGTTCGGGAATGGTTTGAGGAACATGATGCAGGTGTTGCCCTGGCCTCCAAATTCCCCAGATCTCAATCCAATTGAGCATCTGTGGGATGTGCTGGACCAAGAAGTCTGATCCATGGTGCCTCCACCTCACAGCTTACAGGACTTGAAGGATCTGCTGCTAATGTCTTGGTGCCAGATACCACAGGACACCTTCAGGTGTCTTGTAGAGTTCATGCCTCAACGGGTTAGCGCTGTTTTGGCGGCACGCAGAGGACCAACAGCATATTAGGCAGGTGGTCATAATGTTTTGTCTCATCTGTGTAGTTCCACCCCAAACTTACACAATTGGTTGAGTCAATACTGCTATGGTGGTCTGGATGAGATGCTCAAACAATCAGTGCAATATTTTAACAGGCCAACAGAGCCACAGTGTTTACACTTTTTGGCTAAATCAACCTACAGTATGAATGGAGTAATTATAGCTGTGTATGCAAATTAAGCTAGGATAGGACAAAAATATTTTAGCCTTGAAAAAAGTTACACACTTAAGCTTTAACAAACATGATATGATGCTTTACAGATCAACATAAACTGCCTCACCCACTAGTATCAGAGGCAGCTGATGTGGCTTTTGTTCTATGTAAATGAAATGACAATGTTACTTTGGTCGCACACCCTCGCTCCTGTGCAGTGCTTTGAACTTTGCCGTTGTTATGACTTAAGTGCTCATTGTTTAATTCTGTAATACAAGAATGTATTTTCCTAACATAGGAGCTTGAAGCATATGTAACTTTGTGTTTTTACGAGCCGCGTCAGTAGAGGGCAGTCAGTACAGCTAAATAAGTTTTTTTACAGCTAAAAAACTCATTTTCCAGTAGTAGTGTTAAGTTTATAAAAAGCAAACTCACAGTGAGATTAGCCAGCGACATGAAGCCCATCAGGTTGTTCCACACGCGGCTGATATCTTTAAGCAGCTCTTGTAGTTTTTCGGAGCAAACAGCAGTGGCTTTGATTCCCAGCTCCACACGCTTGGTCACACGATACACCTCCACCACACCTAACAAAGGCAAAAAAAAAAAAAGGCAGCATCTCTGTCATAAACCATTCCAAAAGCATGGAGAACACACAGCCATGGCAAACAAAACCACAATGTGAATAAATATATCAAAAGATATGAAGTTAACGATTATCATGATTACCGTAGTACATAAGAAATTGTCATTGGAGGCTATTCATTATGGCAGCCAACTCAAAATGGCAAAATTAAAACACATTTCTTCCAAATATGAAAACAAAAGTATAGGGAGTGTGATGTTGTTGCATGTTAAGATAGCTAGACAGTAAAAACAATAACCTAGCAGTTCTGTTCGCAAAATTTCCCATTGCTGAATGTCCGTATATGCTGAAACCATTAGAGCGGCCCAGAATAGTTGCTGTGCTCTGTAACACTAGCCTCCCCATGGTCAAACCCAGAATGCCCTGCTCGGTCTCCATTCACAATCTCAAGAGCAGGATCAAAGAGCTTTAACGGTTTGTTTCTACGTATTTAACAACAGCACCCCGTGTTCCTCTCCATGCCAGCAGAAGCACGTACAGCTCATTAAAGTTGCCCTGATTCTCTGAGTGAGTGAGTGAGTGAGTGAGTGAATGAGTGTGAGTGAGTGTGTGTGCGTGTGTGTGTAGAAATAGGAGACAGATAAGGCAGAACACCTGGGCTGTCTTTTCAACTGAAGACTGCAGGGCCAGATGAAGATTTGGTTTGAATGTGGATGAAGTAAAAGACATTGTGAGATGTGGTTGCCCTTTAATGTTGATCTGATAACAGTTGTACTGTTATCTACTATGGTGGTTAAGGGTAAGAGTGAAAATGGTCTCTGATCAGTAAATAAGAAAGGCAATGACAGGTCTTGTAGTCAAGGTCTCACCCTGCAGGTACTCCATCCCTTGTGCTGATTGGATGACCTCTGTGCACACTGAGGAACAGCTGATGCCATTAAGGGTGTTATTGGCAGTGGTGATCACCTGAAAGGAAAATAAAAAGTGCAAAATAAAGATTTAAAGGGACTATATTCTACATTTTTGTTGCATTTTTAAATGCACTTCTAATGTTAGGCAAGGTTGTTTTTTTTCACCCAAATCAGGCATAATTTAGTTTTACATTAGAATTGTCCACCCTCTCACTGCTAATTAAACTGGCTGGTTTATCCTACTGTGCCTTTAAGAATGTTATATGCAAATAATCTCTACAATTATCATTTTCGCAAGTGTTTGTAAGAAACAACAGCCCCTCTAAATAGCTGAACATGCATTTATATGTAAATAAGGGCAGTCATAGGATAATGTACTCATGATTGTGAATAGAGATCAACCCATATTGATATTTATTTTATTTTATTTATTTTTTTACAATCAATACCACTAATTTTTGTTTGTTATGTCTGATAACCACTATTCTTTACACACTCTCGAGCTGGCGACATACTGTATATTGGTGGATTTCGACATGAGCATAACAGATTAAGCAGAAAAGTGTAAATATCGGTTAAAAGCATTGGTACAACTGATCATCTGTCAATCACTAATTGAGAAGTCATAAATATGACTTCTGAATGAAGTACGATTTCTGAATGATTTCTTAATGACCCATATTTGAAGCTTAGTTTTCAGTGGTCTGGGTCGATTAAGGAGGCAGCTTTATGTTGAGAACGTAAGAGTATGGCCAGAAGCACACTTTACACAAGTACATATACGCAAATAATTGGCAAATGCACTGGCAAGTGCGTGTTCAAGGATACTTAAAAGAATAGTTCTCCAAAAATGAAAATTCTCTCATCATTTACTCACTTTCATGCCATCCCAGATGTGTAAGACTTTCTCTCTTCTGCTGAACACAAATGAAGATTCTTAGAAGAATATCTCAGCTCTGTAGGTCCTTTCAGTGCAAGTGAATGGTGACCAGACCTTTGAATCTACAAAAATCACTTTAAGGCAGCATAAAAGCAATCCATACAACTCCAGTGGTTTAATCCATATCTTCTGAAGATATACAATCACCATGGTGAGAAACAGATCAATATTTCAATCCATTTTTACTATAAATCTCCACGTTCACTTTCAGAATGTGAAAGAATGTAAAAATGACTTAAATATTGATCTGTTTCTCATCCACACCTATCATATCACTTCTGAAGATTTGGATTTAACCACTGGAGTCATATGGATTACTTTTATGTTGCCTTTATATGCTTTTTGGACCTTTAAAATTCTGGCCTCCATTCACTTGCATTATATGGACCTACAGAGCTGAGATATTTTTCTAAAAATCTTAATTTGTGTTCTGCAGAAAAAAGAAAGTCATACACATCTGGGATGGCATGAGGGTGAGTAAATGATAAAGAGAATTTTCATTTTTGGGTGAACTATCCCTTTAACGGGCCTTCTTGCGTTACAGTGGCGGTTCTAAGTGGGCGACAGAGTTACTTTCAAATGTCTACTATATGCCGTTAAACTGGATGTGTAGCTTGCTATAATCATGTCGACAGTTTAACTAACTTAAAGGGGTCATGTCAAGAGGAATCATATTTTCCTTTATATTTTGACATATAAGAGGCCTTTCTACTATAAAAACATACTGTAAATTTCAGAACTCAAAACTTAATCCCCAATGCAATAAAAGCATTTACAGGGGTACATTAATTCATGACCACCTCTGCAGCGGAAAAACATCAGCGCTTACTTCACATCATCACACCCTTGGCCCTGACCAGTGGTGCTTCAGTTCGTCAACTGAGAGAGAAGGATAAACAAGGCCTACTGTGGCCTCACTATTCCTGAACACCAAAGGGGACCCAGCTGGACTATTTTCAAATATTTTTATATTTAAACATGCACAGACAGACGTCTTTGACCGCTTGATATGCATCTCACGCCGCTTTTAAAAGATGCAGTGTCAAGTTACAACTCTGAAGAGGAGAAGCTATTCTCCGTCATTCAGCAGCTGCCTCTTGCTGTTTTGAGCACAAACGCATCATGGACACGTTCTTTCGCTCATCTGCACTATTTTTAATTGTTGGTGTATGGAACCATGCACTGGATGGAAGTCTTTGACCTTTTAGATGTGTTTCCGGCGATGTGCATTTCAGTCCAGGAAGATACTGGAAACTGGATGTGTGTGCGTCTAGTTCGCACTGTGCTTTGTACTATGTAAGTGCTTCATGTGGATGTGTCTTCAGCGTATTTCAGAGTGAATTTCATGTTTTTTGGTTATCAGCGTGGATTGCTTGTGAACCAGTTATAAAACAATTCAAGCTTTGCAAAGGAACTATAATTGAAGGATGGGCAGTTAAAAACACTTGGATTCGATGCAAAACAGTAAGTAAACAGTTCCATTCATGAATATTTGTAATGTCATGGCTGTTTTTGTTAGTTTATGGTGCTGACACCCTGTTTACACCGGGTGCGTCCATTGACCCGACGCAGTGGCTTGAGGCTGTCTGGCACGTCGACACAAATTTTCTAAACCATTTATTTGTGTTGTTGGCAGTAGTAGCACCAACAAGTGCAGCACAAAATGGAACGGGACATCTATTTACTGTCAGTGCACCGCGCTGCAACGGATGCTTCCATGGTAGACAGCATCATTGATTATAATGGTTTCTATTGCTTTTGACGCAATGCGACTCTTGCATCCGGTAGACAGGGTGTAAGTGTTAACAGTTGTGCTTGAGAACAGTTTAATACATTAAGATGCAATATGTGTTAGATGTGCATTATGTGTAAACCCTGAAATGTAGTCTTATAATGTTGTGGAGCTTGTTCATTCTCTTCAGATTGAGTTTCAAATATGGCGGAATTTGAGGGGCTGCACGATGTCAGCCAATCATAACAGTGGGCGTTTACACTGAAGTTTAAAGGAGGTGCTTATGCTAAATCTGAGCGTTTCAGACAGAGGGCCAGAGACAGGGTTGACCATAGAAGAAGACAGTTTACGCTAACGCTCGCTATAGCATCCCTTGAGACAATGCTAAGAATTCAACACACTTGATGGAAGTCTTTGACCTTGACATCGCATTATGAATTATGCTCCAAAACATTTCGGAATGCAAAGAAATCAAGCTTGCATAGCTAAAAGCGTTTACATTAACATACAGGCTTAACGTATGTTTCAGGCCAATGTCTACATAGTACATTAAATGAGCAAGCAAAATCCTGTTTTCCCCTTTAAGATTATCCAGGAACTGAACTGATAAAGCTTTAACGTGTATGCAGACCTCTTTATGAATGTATGAGTGTGGAGGTGTATGTTACCTGCAGAGCGCTCTCCAAACATCTCTGCCATTCGTACGCATATCGCTCACTCTCCTGCCAGCAGTGTTGGATGCGAGACAGTGGGAGAGGCAGTGAAAGACAGACAGAGAGAAAGATTAAACAGAATGTGAGCTTTGTTCATTTAAAACCTCAGGCAGTATTCAGCAGTGAGAAACTTCTGCTTTTCTGTGTGTCAGTTCTTCCAGCTCAAAGAGAATGCATGTACCTGGGATGGGAGGAAAGAAATAGAGCAAGAGAGGGAAAGAGAGTGCTACTGACCTCCACCTCTCCTGTGAGGTCCTTGTACTTGTCACGGATGATCGGCAATGCAGGTTTTTCATTTAGGGTGTTTGAACGGTCTCTGAAGGGCTGCTCAGGGGCAGGAGAGGGTATGACATGGCCGATTTCTTTCTCTCCCAGACTGTGGCTACGTTTATGAGAACCTTTACACAAATAAAGAGAGACAGGGGTCTTCTTCAGGATGCTGGCTTGGTGTTTTTCAATGGCAATGATATACAGTGACCCCAAAAAGTCCTTGGGACACTTTAGGACACTTGATACTTCAATTTTTGCTACTTTTAGTCCATATCTATTAGCTTTAAGGTCATCTATATGCTAGTGTACTTCTGAACATTGACAAAATTCATTTTCAGAAGATAAAAGCATCTCTGTCATCCGGCTAAAAAGACTCAGGACGTAACGCCACATAGAGGTTGAGAAACCTTGTCCAATCAAATGCTTTTAGAACGAGGATGTACCCACCCTCTTCAACTATTCAGCGCATCTGGCTGTATTCTAACTGCTGCTGATAATGCCTTCGCAGGGCACTTCGAAGCGAGCACAATCCCTGCTGTAGGGTCGTTCCTAACAAAATCCTCAATAAGATTTGCTTGAAAAATTAGTTCTGATTGACCGTTATCACCTTTTGCATAGGGATGATCACTTCTAAATGGGCCTACACTGGAGCTGGACTCAAGGAAGTTGCTGGAATTTATGTATATTTTTTGTGCAGCCAGAGGTTTTTTGGGATGTACAGGTCGAGTAAGTGTTCTTTATTCTTTAGTAATTAGTGTGCTGTGATTCAAAACATGGATACATTATTTTTTACTCGCTTGTTTCTTTTTCATCTGCATTTGACTTGCACAAATGTTTCAGCCTTGTCGTAAGTAAAGACCGCGATGTGCTGTGCGCGTTTGTGGGCTGGTTATGGATTAATGTTGTCAGTTAGATCATCGTTCGGTTCTCAAGTCTTTGGAAAAGCTTGCCAGTATTGGGATTGCTTCTCGAATTTCCCCGGTAAGTGGCTCTGACATGAAAAGCATGCTGGAAAGGTGTATGTGTGTGTGAATGTAAACTAAAGCCTATTGGCTATTTTATAAAATGGGGTGAGTCATTCGACATGTCCATTAGGAAATACATCAAAACACCAATGGTCGTCAAGGCATTTCATGGGGATTTAAAAAACAATTCTGAATGTCATTGCATGAAATACAAAATTTCAAAGCAAGTGGAGTCTGCAAACAAATTATGCTATTATGCATTTTTGTATTGCGCTTTTGTTGTTTCCTTCTGGTCCAATATAGTGAATGCTATGATAATATAAAACTATAATTGATATTAAATAACCATTGAATCTGTATACGATCATTTGGGGTGATCATGCACAAAAACACTTTACTGAATTCAAGAATGATTTTGGTTGGAAAAGAATATATCTTTAAAACCATTGACCACAGGCTTAAAGAGTTACGTCTATTTGCATTTAAAGTGTATCTTGAGTACTATTATACTGTAAGTTAGACAGAATGACAAGAGTTCGAACAGGTAGTAATTTGTTGTTAGGTCATATTCCTTTTTCTTATTGAAACTCTTTGTGATATTGTTTAAGATTGTTTCTTTTTCTGTTGTATGTGCAATGTGATAAACATCACTTTTCGGAGTGACTTTTTCCAATTACTTTCAACCAAAAGGCAAGGTCGCAAGATGTTTGTATTAGTGGATGAATACAGTCAGTTCCGCTCACTAGTGTAGTTCATCACATTAAAAATGGACATATGTCCAAAGTTTGACATTCAAAAGGTGTACAAACACTTTTTTTGTCTTCATTTTGAACACTACAGGTATATATATTTTTTAATGATTTGAAACCTTCCAAACTTCTTTTTGTGAAATGTTTTGATAGAAACATGTTTGTGCTACAGTATATTTATTTAAAATAAACAGCACTTGGTATGACATGTTTTAATCTAATGCAAAGCCAGCCATACATTTTTAAGTGTGGCTAAAGTATTTTTGGGTCCACTGTATAAATTTAATCTATGAGCCTAACTGTTTATCCTGAGTTATTATTGAACATTTCCAAAGCACTTTAATTGTCATCACTAATCCATGCAGGGCCACAAAACAAACCACAAATATCTAATTTGCAACAAATGATAATTATGTGCACAACAGCGGCATGGTAATACAGACATGCATTATTCATCAGGCATCACACAGTCAATCACACATGCGCAGCAGAGGTGGCATTCCACTGGAAGTCGGACAGCAGTGTAGCGAGCTCATACTTCGCAGCGACAAGTAATCACACCTCCCGCTGGGAAACACATTGATCTCCGCGTGGTTTCAGGCTCTAACGGTGCTAATCTATTCCTACACGAACCCAACTCCTCATATAAACTGTCTGATAGAGGGCTGGTGCAGGAGTAAACCCCTTTTTGTTTACACAAATGAAATTTAGCAGCTGTGGGAGGGAATCAATATGAAGTAAATAAGCTTTTATGTTACTGAGTAAGCACTAATACATTATGCGTGTGGCAAGTGGTAAGAATGAAAAGAGAAAGGGAGAAATTGAGGGATTTGATTAGGGATTTGGGTGGGCAGTGTTTATCTATTGACGTTGTTGAATGCTTCAGACGCTACACTGCCATCTGTTGACGTTCAGCAAGAATGCCGCTGTGTAACTACACTGGGTTTGTGAATCATGTCAGATTGATGATTATGCAGTCCAAACAAAGTGCAATGGTCTGGTCACAGAAGTTAAAATCCCACTCATTTTTGGTATATGCTCCTGCTAAAGCCAACAGTCCGCACTTTTTCAACTGTTTAACAACGGATATCCTGGTGAAGACCTATGCTACCCAAGATCCTAAGAGGGAAAATCCACCAATTTGAGAATCAAAGCAAAAAAACTGCGGCAAAAGAGCTCTGCAGTAATCGCCCACTTCCATTATGCACTGCGAATGACGCAATCGAGTCAGCCTCTCAACACTCTCAAAGTACTAATGTTTAACATATGCACTCACTGAGCAATTTATTAGGAACACTATTGTCCTAATAAAGTGACCCGCGTGGTTATCTGCTGTTGTAGCCCATCCACCACAAGGTTCAACGTGTTGTGCTTTCTGAGTTGCTATTCTGTTTACTACAATTGAACAGAGTGGTTATCTGAGTTACCATAACCTTTCTGTCAGCTAGAACTAGTCTGGTCAATTTCCGTTGACCTCTCATTAACAAGGCATTTCCTTCTGCAGAACTGCCGCTCACTGGATGTGTTTTGTTTTTGGCACCATTCTGACTAAAGTCTAGAGACTTTTGTGCGTGAAAATCCCAGGAGATCAGCAGTTACAGAAATACTCAGACCAGCCTGTCTGGCACCAACAATCATGCCACGATAGAAATCAATGAGATCAAATTTTTTCCCTTTTCTGATGGTTGATGTGAACATTAACTGAAGCTCCTGACCCATATCTGCTTGATTTTATACACTGCACTGCTGCCATACGATTGGCTGATTAGATAATTGCATGAATATGTAGGTACTAATAAAGTGTTTAGAGAGTGTATCTGAATATTTTGCAAGATCCTTTAAATAAATAATTTCTATGCTTATAATCAATTAAAAATCAACAGTTTTATATATTTACATTGTTTTTAATTCAATTATATCATTCATTCGTTCATGAAATACATTATGTATAGTCTGTAGTACCTTTGTCTTTTTGTCTGATTTTTGTATAACTTTTTGATTTAAATTAAAGCTTGTAATGATGTGATTAGTCCCAGAGTTGGTTGGTTTGGTTCATGGCTTAGAACGCTTTTACAAAGTACTTTATGAAATCCCTAGTGAAAAAATTAATGGCAAAATTACTTCCGGAACTGAGATGCCTGGAAAAAGTGGGTGGGCACTGTTGCCCTCTATTAGATCCTTGTCTACTTATAACTTCTTTTTTTAAGTATTGCCAAAGACAGTATAGGTGCAGGGTTGGGAGGGTTACTTTTGAAATGTATTCCACTACAGATTACAGAATACATGCTGTAAAATGTAATTTGTAACGTGTTTCATTAGATTACACGAGATCAGTAACGTATTCTAAATACTTTGGATTACTTCTTCAAAACAATACAAAAATTATTATAACGAATATAATTTTTGCTCTAATATCAAAGGTCTTACTAGAAAAAATAAATTATGATCCAACGTGAATTTTCTTGATAAAAAAAAAATATGATCCTGCCTGGTAACGTGCATGTAAAATGGATAGAAATAGCATTTTAGCTTAGCGTAAAGCTGACAATTTACACAAGGTTTATTTCTATTTCTTCTGCTCCAAACTTACTTCAAACTTACTTCTCTGTCTGCTCGTATGAATGTAACACATCATAAGAAAGTGTTTCACCGCTGTTCAAATGCACTTTGGATCGCATCATTTATATGTATAAATGTTTTCCATCTGAAAGGACTAAATATTAAATGAAACAAATGACAATAAAATGTAAAGTAATCTTCAGTAATCAAAATACTTTTTGAATGTAACTGTATTCTAATTACCAGTGATTTAAAAATTGTAACTGTAGTGGAATACAGTTACTTATATTTTGTATTTTAAATACGTAATCCTGTTACATGTATTCTGTTACTCCCCAACACTTTATAGGTGGTATACTTGTATGGCGGCTGTAGAAATGGAAGTCCTGCTTTCAGTAAAAAATAAGACAGTCATCTTTTTTCTAGAGACATTTTCTTTTTCTTTTTTTTTACTCTACAACCATAGGTGGACCAGACTTAAAACAAGTCTTTTAAAGTGATCAGAGCTAAATAAGAAAATTTTATCATACCGTTGTTATGAGTTTTTATTGCTGATTTGACATGTGTTGTTGAAATATATGCTTGACAAACTCACGCGAACTTAAAGGGACATTTTTATTGCTCATAAAATATTGTAATAGCACTTACCCTGCACAGACAAGTCAAAGGTGGCGAGCTCATTTTTGATCATCTCCTCACTGGATTTCACTTTGGGCTGCGCGCTGGCCTTCAGGAAGTCAGACTTGCCAAATTTGGGCTTGTCTCCCTGGAAGGCTCCAAACTCATCTGTTGTCTCGCCCTGGTTGCCCTCCCAGCCCGCTTCTGTGGTTCCAGGAGGGGAGTCAGATTTCTCAGAAACTGTGCTGGCAAAGTCACCAAAGTCATCATCATTGTCTTGTCCAGACTGCTCAATGGAGCCAAAGTCAGCGAAGGCTTCAAATCTGCTCTCGGTGGAGGTGCCACTGTCTTCGATTGGGAAGGTGGTCACCTTGGCAACCGTGGTGTGGGTGATGTTCTCTGAGCTTCCGAAAGATGTCTCCTTCCTGGGGACCATGGCTGAAGATGGAAGTCCATCTAGAGACCCTGCCTGAAGCTTCTTACCTTGACCAGATGAGAGATCTTCCTTGTCTGACCAGTCATAGCTGCCCAGACTGCTTACAGTTGATGTGCCAAAGGGGTCAAATTTCAAATCGTCAGCCTCTGTAATGACAAGATGGAACACTCCATTCAAATAAAGTAGCATGCTGTCTCTTACTACAGGAAACTACTATGCCACTTGCCTGAACTAGAAAAATCGCATTTGCAGCAGCGCACTTACAATGTAAGCCTATAGAGCAAGGCATTCAAGGGGGTTTAAAAGTAGAAATGTGAAACTTCTTCCTTGCAAAAATGTGCTATTTGAGTTGTAAAGTATCCTTTTAGCAGTTGGACAATTGTTTTATGTGCATGAACTTTTGATTATGTGTTATGATGTAATTCATGTGTTTGGATTTTTCTGTATGCAAACAGTCCTTTACAGCTATCTTTGCACATATCATGCAAAATTTACCATGTTTACTGGTTATGAGTGACATGACTAAAGTGATATTGTATATAACTTTGCACAGACAAGGTTACTAGGTGATTTAATCACACTGGTGTCATGTGAACATGTATAGTGTTTTAAGTTTTTTAGCTAAACTTTTGAAACAGTATGCATTTTAACATGTATCCCTCGGTCTTGCCCCATAGACTTCCATTGTAAGTATACTACAGAAAATACAATTTTTGTGCTTGTTTTAACTGAGGTCCTATTCTAAATTACTTATATCAACAGCTTGTCACAAATGCTATCAATGAAGCTTAACTAATATGGAACCAGGAACATTCTGTTAATAAAGAACAGAACTCTAATTTGCAATAAAAGATGGGCAAAGGGCCACTGAGCTTCTCTAGTTATTGGCTATATCTAAACTAGTTGTAAGTTAGGATTGCCTTTTTTTTATGCAATATTTTCAATTATTATTCAACATACTGTTCACCCAAAGCCCTCCCTAATGTGAATTCAACCATGTTTTCTGACTTATGAATCAGGTCAAAATTGTGTTGTTTTGATGTACACCTAGAGAGGGCTCAACAACAATAGAAATAACCATGCTCATTTTTATTCATGCTCTTCATCATTTTGAGTCCTGTGTTAGGACGATTAGCATGTTTGTAATGCTTTAATGATACATTCTAGGATGACTCAGTCTGAGTGTCTCAAGAGGTCCTTGTTAATGATGAATTATTCTTGGTATCCATCGTATGACGGAGCCCCGGTGCTCCATCTCTGCACTTTGAACGAGCTTTATAAATGTATCTTATGTGTAAATGAACAAAAATACAATAAGAGTAAAAATAATGAGTGCTAGAATGATAATGTGTTACTATAATAATTTTTGAAAGTGTTTTGTTTGTTTCAAGGTCAAAACAACTTTATGTCTGACATTCTAAATCTTTATTTTTTTTTTCTAAAATGAATCACTGATTTGAATGAAAATCTATATATTGTGTCTGTGACTCACCAGAAAAGTTTTCTTCATTTCACTTCAGAGTGTCAACATACAATCATCCACACTGACAGACTGATATAAGAACTGCAGAGTTGTATTGTACTGTGCTCTTTGAAGCTACCGCTTGATATTATTTCAAATAAAGACGAATTATAGACAGGCTTCAGGAACTGGTCTCATTTGAGATCATGGCAAAAGAGAAAAAAAACTTTTTTAAAAGTCAAAATGGACTCTATACTTTCTTAATGCATGTCCAGTGGCTAACTGTGAATGATTAATTGGTGCATGTTATTCTGCATACAGGTCTGGCTCCATTCTGGGTACGTTTCGGCCATTTTCACCATCCAATCAATCCCCGATAGATAAATAAAGTCCTGCCTTACCTTTTTTCTCATTGAATATTCAGTTTTACTCAGAAAAAGCACCAAATTATGCAAGTTAAATGGTTTGCGAAGATTTCACACTAGGGATGGGTATTGATACAAATTTCCAGATTCGATTCAATTCCGATTCACAAGCTCTCGATTCGATATCTATTCAAACGGGTACATTTCAGTTATAATGTCCCTTTTTCTTATATATGAAATAAATTATCTCCCAGCTAATGCTGTTAATTACAGGTACATTATGAAAATATTAATTTCACAAATTATATTTTATTAGTTTATCATTTTGGTCACATTTTGGCTTTTTAAAAATTAACAAATCCATGTATTCAATCAATAAATTATATATTAGATTTAATATTAAATTTTTTGTAACGTTTATTGCTTACATGCAGAATTTGTACTATTTACAGGTATTTCCATTGATTTGTTGAACACGTGATTAAAAACCGGTACTGTCTCTTTAAGGAAACCGGCATTTCTTTAAAGAGCATCTGTAAATGAGCGCATGTTAACGAGAGACTTGAATGGCTTTATCTCATCTGTGCCATGCATGATTAGAATTAAATGTTTATTTTTTACTACTGATTGTAGAGAACAGAAAGGGTATTAAAAGAGACATTATTCAGTGACAAATGGGTCGGGTGGATCTCGACTTTGGATACACATTACACAGAACAACTTTTAACACGCAGTGAAAGCATCTCGCTGCTGAATACTCCACCACTAAACTACACAATTACTGGTGAGTGAAATGTAAATATTTACCATATACATATATATATACATATATATACATTTTATTCACATAGTGCAAAACCGGGTTGCAAATGTGAGTGATTTCCTCTCATTGTGTAGAGGGTTGCTCAGAGAGTAAAAGACCAATCTTGGGATTTAAAAATCGATATCGAGACCATTCAAATGAAGACCGCGATGCATCAGAAAATCGATGTTTTTACCCATCCCTGTTTTACACTGACTTAAAATTAATAACGACATGTCTGAATTCATTGGATCTTAATCATAATTATATGAATAATCAAACATACACGCCTGCCCTTCTCATAGTCGAAAAGTTGAGCAGGACACAGCTGTTCACATAATCAATCAGTTTGTGAAATTGACAAGGAGCTAGTGCAGTGTGCTAATTCTGACAGCTATATCTGCTTTGGGTGGCAAGATTGAAGGATGGAGAGAGAAATCAAGACGGCACGAATGTCTGCTGTACCATTATTCATATTTATTACGACAACATTGGCAGAGAGAGAAAGAGAGGTCACAAAATATCATGAAAGATCTGTTGTTACAATAGCTTTGCCAAACTAACAATTAAAAAGCTTTTTTCTTTTTTATGCATTATAAGAATACAAGGGCATGCAAGTCAGAAAACTCATAAGTGAGAAGAAAAAAACAGGACAGAATCCCAAAACCAGATGCAGAACCCAGCACTGAAAAGGCACATTCACAGATTAAGATCAGATTAGTTCTCATTGGTCAAAAACACACTGTATTTGAACTATAAAAGGAAAAAGCAACCAGAAAAAAAAAGGAAAGTGATACAGAACATTTAAGCAAAGATCAAGGTGATGCTAATATTGACTCTTTGCATTTTAGAAAAAACCCTTTGAGAACCCAAGAGCTTATTGGGGGACAATTCTCTGAAGTTTTGTGACTTTAAATTGGAGTTCATTTTTCTAAATTAATGTCTAAAAGACAGTATAGGTTTACGTCAATTAGACTCAATCGTAACTCTGTTAGGTGCTCAAAGAGTTACAAGAAACCAGATAAATCGATCAGTTTGAGTGAGAGGTAAAGAACAGACAAAAAGAGACAGTACCCTTTTTCTCTCGCCATCCCGTACATCTCGGTAGGAGCTTTTTTTGACCCACGTAAGTCAAAAAAGGTAACATTTCCATATCAATCAAAGCAATATTCGCTTCATAAATACAAATAATATGCTTTCTGGCATAAATGCTTCAACACAACCAGGAGTATTAATCAAGTCTATCTATATTCAAAATAAATAAGTTAATTTTCCTGTAATAAAAATACACTATTAAATTTGAATGTATACATTTCCATTCTTGATAAAAACAACCTATTTTCTAAGTATGCCAGAAACAAATTGACTCCTACTAATCATTTACTGCATGTAAATTCTTGTCAATTTCACAAATTGAAGGCTGGCACATACTGGAGTGTAAAAAAGCAAAGTTGAAAAGAGTTCCACTTTCATGTTTGGTCTCATGTACTGAAACACCTGAAATAAAGTAATGTACTAGTGGAAGAACCACGTTTAGCGGCTCTGGCCTGGAAAAGAGATACTCTAGGGAGGTTAGCTACACATCCAGGGGTGTAGTGCAAGCATTAAGAAACCCAACACTCTGAATCTGCTACAATATTTATGCTTGGGCTCTAGAGGTGTCTAGTAACCAAACTACAAGCTTTTTTATGAGATTTTATAAACAGTGTTTTGAGGAAATTATATTGAGTGAGGCCATACGTTCTTTGAAGTCCTCAAAACCAGGTGGCCATTTTCAAGTGGGATTCCTGTTTGGAGCATCAGAAAATGTGCCACCTGGTATGAAATATACATGATTCTGCCTTCGCAAACTCTGTAAAGAAAACAACTGGGATTCTTATAGACCTCAGACAGAGAAGATGGCATATTTAATTTGACAGGAATTAAAATGAGTATGTGAGGGCCAAATGTTGTTCAAAATGACATACTTCTCTGCGCCTGGGTGTTGATCGTTCAGCCGATAAAATGTTAAAACTATTCCTTCGCTGCAACTTCAAGAGGCCAAAAAAACTCTGGGAAACATGTTTTGTGAAGATTAGAAATTAAGACCACATATTGAAGAAGCTGCACTTTTATCCCTCTCAACATAGTCACATCAAATTTGATATGCCATCTACTGTACTGTAGTTAAGATCTATTGCTGCATTCATGTCACGTCAGAATTAGTGTAATCACGAGATGTGAACATCCTCAAACTCAGAAATTATTTGTTTTTATGACAACAGCTTATACCACCAAAACAGATCTAAAACAAACCTTTGTTGTTGATACTTAATCCCTATGACTTAATACTTACTATATGATACTTAATTGACAGCAATTTTATTTTGCGAAGCAGGTAACACTGACTATAATAAAATGACATATCAAACAGATATGCAGTGGTAGCTACATAACTATCTATTAAGGAGTGTTCCAGGTTCAATAGAACTTAAGCTCAATCAACAGCATTTGTAGCATAATATTGATTACCACAAAAAATCATTTCAACTAATCCTCGCTTATTTAAAAAAAAAAAAAAAAAGCAAAAATTGTGGTTACACAGTGAGGCAATTGCAATGGAAATTGAATGGGGCCAGTTAATAAATGTTCAAATATATACCGTTTCAAAAATATAGCCACAGGATTTAAACTACACATATTAACATGATTTTAGTGCGATGAAATCTCTGTTCTACTTGTTTTTAGTGTGACAAAACCTATAACAAAGTGTACTAGTGTTATGTTGTCATGAAAACAAAGTTGTAATATTGGATATAACTTTACATAGATAATGTTAGTAAGTGATTTTATGACACAAAATTCATGTTAACACGTATAATGTTAACATCTTGTCGCTATATTTTTGAAACAAAGTTTATTTTAATGTTCATGGACTGACCCATTCACATCCATTGAATGTGCCTTACTGCAACATTATGCCACAAATTATGTCGACTGAGCTTAACTTGTATTGAACACCCAGAACATTCCTTTAACTCGTAAAGCCGCAGCCATTTTGGTTGTTTTGGACGTCACAACAGTCAAGTGTCAGAAGTCGAAGCTTTCAAATTTTCCAACTTCTAATTACTAGTATGAACTAGTCGGAAACTCGTAATTACAGTCATTTCGGCATGGCGTGAATGCACCATATATCAATCTGGCCTGCTGTTTATTATATTCAGGTATGGTTGTAGAAATCATCAGGGCCATGGCGAGACCACACAAGCGTATCGGAACTCTTCCTACAGTGCTTCATATATGGAAACCAGTCTGTGTACACGAGAGCTGATATGATGGCTGACACTGACTGAATGAAATACTGTGACTGTGTTCTCACCATGATACATGAGGAAATGAGTGATGAAGTGTTGCGCACACACACATTCAGAATACCTTACATGCAGACCAGATAACATGAGTAGCAAAGAATGAGAATGCTGAGTGTAAATGAATGATGAATGATGTTAGGACATAAAACAGTTTATATAAACAGGCCAATCTATTAAGAGCTACTTGCATTCATATGAGTGTGTCTACTGAGCACATCTGAGGGGAAGAGCTTACGAACATGGCAGCCCATGTGCTCTCTGATTTTGCTTCGTTGACAGGCATCAGATGCAGCTCGAGTAAAGGGCAGCAAGTTCATGCTTTAATGATATGATTTGGGTTAAGTAGTGTAGTATTTTTTTGCTCTTATATGCACTTTGGCACGGCATTGAGGATTCCCCATGCACATGCAAACATGGATAACAATCATACGCCAGATGAACAACCACATGCAAAACGAGTGTGTCATGATTGTATCAGGATGATTTTAACACCTGGTCTCTATAGCAAAAGAGGGGATATATTTTTTAAAGTGGATCTGTGCATTATTATGGGAAGAATGAGTAGACAAATGTCAAGATCATTCATCATGTTAATAAAAATCAAGTTGACTGCACTGCTCTCAGGAAACAGCAAAGAAATTATTTCCATTAGCATATTAATCTGGCCGTTTACATATTCCATCAGTAATTCTGAAGAGCACAAAATGGCTGTGTCAAAAACCAGAACAAAAAGTTAGACCTGTTGGTGCCAGCAGAATTTAAATGAATATTGCTATTTTATGCAATAATCTTTATCCTATTATTTAATCTGCTTCTCAAACATATAAAAGGATTTAAAATTTGTAAACATTCTAAAATGGAACATTCTAAAGTCAAATGGAATGTGAGGTTGGCTTTGATCAGACAAGCAGGAACAAAATGAATTTGGCATATTTTAATAAAATCCATATAGATGATTGTAGTCAAAAAAACGCATTAAATAGGATTTTTGCAAAACCAATCCAAATCATCTTTGTTAATGGTGTAAAATCAAAATAAAATCTGTTTTATCATTACAGGATTTCATGTGTTTTTTTTTAATCGTATTATTATTTTATAATTTGAGACATAACACGTAGTACTATGCGAAAATATCTACAGCTATGTCTGAATTCACTAATTTTCACTTAATCTTTCCCCATATAGTGAGTTATACTGCAATTAATATGTAATAAACAATTAATAAGTAGTTTTAATGAGTTAGCAGTTTCAGATAAAGAATTTAAATCAATGTGTATAATTCATGTAAATGCATGTTCCTCATTTGTAAGTCACATGAGTAAAGGTGTCTGCTAAATGACTTAATGTAAATGTTAATGCAGTAATGCCTCTGAAGTCTCTTGATGCTGATGTCATTACAATGGCAACTGATGTAGACATACCACATATTGACTACACTGAACAAACGGATTACATTTTATCACTTGCAAAATGACAGTGTGGACAGTGAGTCCTTAAGATTGTATCTGAAAAACTAATTGGAATTGGGTATAAACAATGCTTTATGAACCATTATGAAGCGTTTCTGTTGATGTCACAACTAAATCATGGGAATCTGAGGGGAAGCCAACCAATGAGAGATGGCAGCAGTGACAACGTGGACAGACAAATTACAGGAGAGAAAACCAAGTCACGAGCTATATGAATTAAATGCTGCATATAAATGTGCTTTTATAGCTGATAACCTGATAACACTGGGCATTATTAATACCAGTTATTGTGCTGTAAGCGATAATACTAATTTCTTGAGATTGAAATTCACAAGCACAAGTTTTGACAGGTAAAAAATAATAATACAAATGCTAAATTAAATAAATAAATAAATAAATACAAACTACAATAAATACCAAAGGTTTACAATTGTGCATGATTAAATTGAAAATAGAAATAAACTGAATGGGAAAGAATGGCATGATATGCGGCTAATTTTTAAGTAACTATAACTCCATACAGAACACAAACACAGTGTTCCATCTGGGCGTTGTTGAGCCTTTGAGTGGCCTGAGTATTGGACTTAGTGTGTTTGAGAGAGAGAAAGTGGCAACAGATAAAGTGAGCTGGACTTCACCAGAGCAAGCGTACTAACTCCTCACCTGCAGCAGGGGGTTGATGGGACGACAAACCAGGGAGATCTAAGGAGCTATCAGACATCACATGCTTCAGATCTCCACCCATGTCTGACAGCTTCATGTCCAGCTGTACTGAGAGCGCATCTTCTGAGTCCTCCTTCCCCATGCTGCTGCCCCCAATGGATGGGAGGTCCAGGGACTTCACAGAGGCAGAGTCCTCTTTGGCCTGCTTGAAGGCGGCTACTTTGTCCATCAGGCTCTTGTCAGACGCCCCCAGAGCAGAGCAGAATTTGGAGGACTGGAAATCCGCGAAGTCATCCTTGTCGCTCTTGGGCGACGAGAAAGAGCCCCCGCCATTTTCTTTGTTGTTGTCGTAGGCCAGGCCACCTTCCAGGGAAAGCTGTTTGAAGACGTCGTACTTATCGGCAATGATTTGCTGCCGCTGCTGGGATGTGTCACCCTGGACCTCACTGCCACCCTCTCCAGAACAAGCCTCGCTTCTCTGGTCTTTAGAGCTCCCGAACGCCATGAAGTCCGCAAAGTCATCCTGAACTGTCGCCCCAGCACCTCTCCCCACTGCAGAGGTGGCTGGTGCGACTTCTGAGGATGTGGAGGAGCCAAAGAGAGCAAAATCGCCAAAGTCTTCACCCCCTACGGTGGGAGGTTTGGGGACTGTGGTGGGCAGGACCAAAGATGGAGGTGGTGAGGGGAACAGGCTGAGTTCAGAGTCAGCAGTGGAGGTGGGGCCCGGAGAAGCCATTGTGGTGAAGAGGTCCAGGTCTGCCATATTGAGAGGATTTCTAGGTTGAGCCAGAGAGGCTGGCTGAGAAATGGACAGCGGTAGAGAATGAGAGGAAGTGAAAGGAGGAGGAAAAGTTGACTGAAACTTGGCCTGGTCTGGTGGGTCTAGTGGAGAGACAGTGTCGGCTGTTTTAAAGTCTGTGAAACCATCATCGGCACTGACAGACTTGAAATCAGCAAATCCCTCCCCTGTGGAAAAACAAAACAAAAACAATTGAAGAGCATGGCAAAACACATTTCACACTGAAACAACAAAGGACAAAGAACTGGCACAGCACAAAACAAAGTTAGCAATGCTTAACACAAGCTGCATATGACTGCTGAATTGAAATAAAAAAAGGTGGTACAATAAAACAAGAATTTCAGTGTAAACTAAAGAAAACTGCACTAACAGAATGCGCCAAATATAAATAGAAGAAACGAAGAAAAACAATTGCATTGCAATTCCATTGTATTTACTTAATGTGTGTTTTTGCTGAACTTTGGCAGAAACAAACCTCAAAACTCAAGGCATGATAGTTACCTTCAAATGTCTGGGCCATTAAATCAGATTTGTTTTTATTCGGGTAGCTAACATGCCAAGTCAACATTTTAACTAATTTGCTCAGGAAGGTATTTCGCACCACGACTAGTTTTTGACCTTTAAAGAGATTGAAGAACGTTGCCAGCTTTAGCATCCCCTTATGTCAAAGTGTGCATTACATCATTCAACGTGTATTTGAGTTATGTTATGATTTCCACGTGGTTACATTTATGAATGCATTACAGCATGAAATCAAGCTTGTGTAGCTTGCATTCAGATACTTGCATGAAGTATGTTTTGGGCCTAATACTCATACATTGTTGTTAAATCTAAATGTATCATCATCAGCATATCTCAGTCTTAGCATGCATAAAAAACCCATACACAAAAACACTCAATGCATTTTCATTTCACTTTTCGTGAAGTGATATTCATAGAATGACATTTAGATGACAGACATTTTTCCATTTCATCTGTGATCCATATAATGAATCAAAGGCAGAGTAGAAAACAGAAATGAGGGACTTTTGAAGTAGATAGTTACAGAGATCACTGCAAGCATTAACTTACTGGACCTCTCAGAGCTGTCCCCACTGGATTCTGCTCTAGTGAGACAGGGACATGCACATATGCCTACATCAGTGTATTAAGTTCTGATATGAGTTTTTAATGGCCGGTAACAATACTTCTATACAGAGAGCTGTGTGTCTGAACGCTAAAATGATTATATATGTATTACCATTTAATTTAGCAACTAAGATGTTCACAAAATTGCTGAAATAAATAACATTAGGCAGAATGGCCACTTCTGTTAATCTGTCAATCAGGCAATCATTTGATGTTGACAATCTCAAACTGGCAAATATAACTTGATTAATCAACCTGGTCGGTATATTGGTCTATCACATGTATGAATTCCGTTATGAAACAAAACACCCTATATTAAGGGTTTCCACTTCATGGGCCTCATTGATGAAACTTTTGTAAATATATGAGTAATTTGCACGTAAAATGGACCTTCCCGAAAACTTTCCATTTCATAAAATGATCGATTCATAAAAACACTTTGTACTCCCCAGATTTGTTAGTAAAATGTGTGTGCCAGTATGTTAGTGAATCCCAAACATTCGTAACTCGCCCGTTCATTCACAATTATCATAATCCACACCCATGCAAACGCCATATAAGAAAGGATCCAGACTCACTAGTAAATGCTAATGCTATAGTAATGAAATATTTTATGAATGAAGTGCGTAAAATTCATATTGTAAAATGTTTATTTAGCAAGCACAATAGCGTCTCAAAGAAAGTGAGAACTTACAGTCAGTTTTTACTGTCACTGGAGGATTTTTTGTGAATTAAACAGCTTAAGAAGTCAATAAAAATGGTTTGACATGAGTGTAAAAAATTTTCAGTCCATGTCGGGAGGAGGATGTTCACCACCATTAACTTTCTGTGGATCAGTTCGCAGCACAACGCCAGCATCCTTTGTGAAACTTCTCGGGTAAATCATAATGGTAACAGTGATATACTTGCAACTGGAAGAATCTTCAAAGAAATTAATAAAATGCCTGAAGAAGATCTTCTACCGAAACGCTATAAGATATTACACATTTGCAAGCTATACGACAGTGTGCAGGCTTTTTAAATTTTTTTCCCCACTGTATTGTGCACGTACCTGCCCGCGATGGGTCTATTTATGGGTTTATCAGCATTAGCATTGAGTTGACCATACGTTATCAACTGAACGCTATTTACCAATGCCTATACTGAATTATGAAACCTAAATTATAAGAGTTCATATCAAATAAAAAAAAATAAAAAATAAAAAAAACTGTCCAACCAGTCATGTTATCTCAAGAAAATCAAACGCAAACTGTGTCTTTCCATGAACTTTTCACCCCTTGTCAAGCACTTCTTCTTGAAAAACGAAAAGCAGAGTTGGGAAAAAAATACACTTTGAAAAAATAAATGAGTATTTGAAAATTCTAAATAAGTATAGGCAAGAAAACAAAGCTTTTTTTTTTTTTTTTACTAATTTAAGTTATTCTTTAAGGTTAATTTCACTCATTTCATTATTAGTAAATTTTTTAATTACTTATTTAATTTCACTTCTGTCAAAATGTAGTCATGGCAGTCTGCCTGAAAGAACACTACATGTTCGGATGTCTTACGAATGATTTACACATTGTCGGGAGCAGGTGTATATTTTTTTTTATACCAACTAACGTATTAAAAAAACTAAAACTTTCATGTATCCGAGAATTTACGTCAGCTTCACAAACGATTTACACAAAAATTTGTTCTGCTTGTGTTTCATGAATGAGGCCCCATGTGACCAATGACTTTTGTATGACATTTCCATTACTTTTCCAGTTCTTGGTGATTACTGGAAACAAATTTTTAGAAATAATTCTATAACATTTCTAGTCAAATTCTAGACTTAGTAGACTACAAAAAACTATACTACAGAACATTCCATGACTTTTAAGGCCTGGAAATCACAATTGTAACATTTTTCCATGACCATGGGAACCCAGTATATAGGTTCATGTAATTGCATTAAATGTAATGTTGTAGGAGCAGTGCTCATGCATTGCATATCTCCAATTTGTGTTTCTTTGGTAGGATCTTGCAGTGTAAGATGTGGATCTGCTTACCAACTGGTTTTCTGTCTGAAGGGTGCTCAAGCTCTCGGAAAACACTGTATTTGTCCCCAGAATCTGGACCAAAAGAACAAACACAGTAAATCACAAAAGCTTGTGTGTAAATGAAATACTTTGGACTAAAAATTGCAGGAGGTGATTAATAGGAGAATTTCTTTATGCAAAACACATCTGTGAGCCACACAATAAATCTTTGTTTTATCTCAAATGCATTTAGACAACAGAATTTGTCTTCAACATAAACTGATATAACAGCAGTCCTTTAAGTGATCTGCCATCATCAAAGGGCTAATGAGGTGTATACTGACAGCTAGAAGGATGTGCGTGTGCGTTTGTGTGTGTGTGTGTGTGTGTGTGTGTGTTACCTGAGACAGGAGGTGTGGGCACTGCAGGCTGCTCCACTGACAGCTGCTTAAACACTGCATATTTATCTGAGGAGGAGGATGAAGATCCAGACACTGGAGTCAACATGGCAGGAACACTGTGAGACAGACAAAACATAAACCTAACTCAATCAAAAGAGATCAAAGAGCTTGTGCTGGCAAGCCAAAACATTATATTTTGTTTTTAGAGACATTTGTCTTTGTTCTTTGATGCTTTTGGGTGATTCTGAAAAAACCTGTAAAGAAAATGACCCTGTCCTATTTTACTCCAAAATCTAAAATATGTTATGCTAATGAGAAATGTGCTGTAAAAATGTGCTTTAATGTTCTGAAAATAATGTCAAAATGCAAAAAAATTATATTAATAACAAATGTTAATAGTCCTAAATGTAGACTTTTTTCTTTTGTATTGATTTTGGGTTAAGTACTGTATGACCAGGACCACCCTTTTAAAAATAAACATAATACATAAACATAAAAATTACACATAACAGATAAAACCTGAGGGTGAATCTCAATTTGCACCATATTCGTCTTATAGAGTCATATGTAAGTAGTGCATCTTAAATGATCGTACGTCAATTAAGCCAAAGTTGGCCAGATAGTGTACTATTTATGGATTTTTGAAGTGTGTTTATGTGCATACTTTATATGCTAATACTGCCCACTCCCCAGACCTCCTTGCACTATGGAAGAGGAGGAGTAGGAATGCAAGGATGCATATAATAAGTAATAAGGAATTTAAAGGTAATGAATTGACCTACAATAAATGTAAAGAATTACATGCATACAATGTGAAAAAATATGTGGTTGTATGCCCCAGTGGTGTACCATCTTACTTTCACCTAAAAAGTATGCGCTTTCCCATCATCAGCTAAGTACTTTTTAGTGTGTAATAGATATATGGGAAATGCGAATTGGGATTCAGTCTGCATTTTCTTCTACATAGAAATCTGTTTCAAGAGATAGCAGTACACTATCCCTCTTCCCTCCCCTCCATCTTGGATCACTTCCCTCATAACAGAGCAATATTCCAGCACAAGAGAACACCTCTGATCTCACCACCCTCATTTTCTGTATTACTCTCACCACTTTTCATTTTGTCTGCTTTAATTAGCGATTGATCTGACACTCTCAAGAAACAAAATATTCCTCTAAAACAAAGAAGCCTTTGTGCTTAGCAAGGATGATCGACTGTTGGAGGTCATGGCACTTGGAGAAAATAATTTTCTCCTCTATTCCCCCTCTCACTCCCTGCTTTCTATAATTGCCTTTCATCGTCTTTTCCCTGGGAGCATAAAATCTCTCCATGCAGATGTGAACAGAAATAAAATGGGATGAGCTTATCAGATGTCCATTGAAATGGGTTCATTAGAAAAGATGGTAGAGGTAATTGTTGCGTTGGGCGGGTTATTGCAAGCCATTACAAAGCAAAGAGCAATTCTGTCCTCCAGATGAGTGAATCAAGTCACGAGGAATTAGCAAAGCATAAACACAATATCATAAGCTACTAATGAGAGATGATGAGCTTATGTTTTACAACACATATCTAAATACTCTGTTTGCATTACAAATACAATGTGCTTTTGCAGGCACATGTCAATATGTCACAATTTGTAAGGGCTTTGCTTGATCAAAATTGGTGCTTATACCCGCTCTGGGATGATGTTGCCATGGTGGGGTACGCTCTCCCCATCTCTCCTTGGAAATCTGTGAATGAGTCATCTCCGGCACCAGCTTTTGGGGCTTCCTGGAAGTCCTGGAAATCATCGTCATCAGCCTTGGCAGCCTAACATAGAACAACAGAGCAACAAAATCTGCTAGTGCCTATAAAGATGACACTTATTGTTTAGATGATTGCAATAAATTGTATGATGTTTACCTGAACAGGAGGGAAGTTTGTGATGAAGCTAGCGGGTGGGTTTGGGGTCATACCCACGACAGGTGCAGCAGGGGTAGGCATCGCCATGGACATGGGTGTCTGGGTCATGATGGGCTGCTGGTGCTGAGGCAGGACAGCGGGAATGGCCATAGCCATGGCCGGTAGATTGGGCACAGGCGGGGAAGGAAACTGACTCAGGATGTCCAGACTCATGACTGTAAGACCACTCTTGAAAATACAACCACAAAAAGTAATTTAGACCAAGGAGTTTAAAGGTGAACTCAGTCATTTGTTTGGTTGTGTCAACTTGGATTGGATAGAGCGTAACGGTCAACTAGCGCATTACAAGTCACCATTTACGGATACCATACAAATGAATGAGGGGAGCCGTAAACTGACACCTACTTGTCGCAACATTGTCTGTGTCTTCTCTTATAAAACAGCAATTTTATTATAGTAAACTCCACACATAGTTTAGTTCAAAAGGATTGTTTAGTGTAAAACATGTTGGAGATTAGTGGACAGGTGGTCAATTCATTAAATGATGAGCTGTTTCCTCACAAAAGCAGTTTGTTTAATGTACTGAATCATACTCCATAGACATCCATTCCAAAAAACTGGCCTCTTTTCTCCTCGCCATTGTACCGCCCATAGAATATCTATGGAACAGCAGCGTTATGCTATTTTATGCTAAGCTTGTAGGCTCCCATTTGTAGAAGGGTTCTGATGCAGAGCACAAGTAATTTAGCAGACGCATATACAACATATTCTATGCAAGTACGCAAATGCAAACGCTTCTAGCCACGCAAGCTCAGCATCAAGTGTCGTTGCATTCTAAAATAAGACTTCAAGTATGCATTGCATTCTCATCAAGGGGCGATTTAGCAGGCATTAGCATAAATTGTAAGTTAAACTCTACACATTAATATAGGTAGCTATTTGATAAATAATATGAGGTTTAATGTTACAGACATTTTAAGCTAAATCTATTACTCCCTAGAGTTTTAAGGTTAGTTATCGCCACAATAATGGCTCAGGTATATTTCGTTTTTCCGTGTACTGTTCCATCAAGCGCATGGTCCCGCGCTCAGACTTTCAAAGTATACTCTTTTGACCATTAGCCCATACATATGCATTCACTGCATGGGCACTCCGACTGCTATGAGATACTCTTTAGAACAGTCAACGCCTGGGGCATGCGCTGACAACGCACAGAGACGAGGACTGTCCGCGTGTCTCGAAAAAATGGATGCACTGTGCGTGAGACATACCAGTATGAAGAAAACCGAAGTATACTTTAGCCATAACGCAATAGGGTTAAGTATGCACAACAGGACCATGCACTTGCAACGCGTTGGCCAAACATTTGCATCTGCATACTTCTGTAGAGTATGTTTCTGGCCTTACAGTTCGCAGTCCTCCTGAAACAACCTGCAGGTAAGTGCCTTCCTCCAGGTCAAAATGTTGATCATTCATGGATCTACCACTGTGGGATTTGCACCTACAACCATTCAGTTACCAGCCCATATATTTAACCACTACGCCACACCATCCCCGTTTTTCAAAAAGCTATAAAGAGAAGCATTAAATCATCATGATACCATCAATGATAACAAAAAGTGCAGATATGATAAACAGCATGAGCAGACTGATAAATGCTGATTATTGACAGTCATTAAACTGAGGTATGATGCACTGCTATAAGACACTCGATTAAAGCAGACATTCTCCCTACACACAATGATGATTTAGTGAGCTATTAGATGAGAGTGCTTCAACTTAATACGTAAACACTGAATTTACAGCACGTCTGTCATCAGGGAGCAAAAATTAAAAAGCAAAGCTGTCAGACAATAGACCTTCTTCCCCATCCAGCTGTCTATTCTACCTCCGCCAAGAGGCAGCCTGATTTGTTTGCCTAAAATATTCATTAAAGTCAACTTCCATTTTCAATGCCATTGCTGACAACCTCCAGAGCTTTTACTTTTTTATTGCTCTACAAAACCAAAGCACTGGAAGAGTGACTCCTCATTGAGCTTTCAAATTTGCATAACAAAAGTGTTATTACTGGAAGGATCCTATGAGTTACAGACAGATCTAACTACTCATGCAGCTGCCAAGGTTGAGTAAGGGCCGATAAAGATCCACCCCCCCCCCCATAATGCTCACCAGGGCCTCAGCCACCCACCCAGTTGCCCATCAATGTGACTCCACATTACCTCTTACACACTATTTGATGCACTTTACACATGATCTGCAACTCTCCAAGTCATAACATTGCAACAATCTAAATGGGATCAAGAGCTAAAATTTCTAAAACAACCTTAGACCAGATTCTGCTAGGATGGCTTTGCATGCTGCATAAGCTAAGAAGGTTTAATGGGGGTGGTGTGGCTTAAAAGTTTAAAGATTTGGGTTGGTAATCAAAAGGTTGTAGGTTCAAGTCCCTCAAGAGTCAAACCACTAACTATCATCATTGTGCCCTTGAGACACTTGGGCACTTAACATCAGGTTGCCCCAGGGGGCACTGTCCTTTTAATAAGTGTACAGTAAAGTTTCTTTGGATAAAATGTCAGCTAAATAGTTAACTTGTAACTGTTAACCCCTCTGTCAAGCTCCTGAAGTTTGCAGATGACACTACAGGCATCGGCCTCATCCAAGTTGACAACGAGTTTGCTTACAGAAGGGAGGTTGAACGGCTGGCTCACTGGTGCAGTCAAAACAACCTGAAGCTGAACATGCTCAAAACAGTGGAGATGATAGTAGACACCCCAGCATCGACCCCGCTCACCATTCTAAACAGCACTGTGGCAGCAGTGGAGTCATTCAGGTTCCTGGACACTACCATCTCACAGGACCTGAAGTGGGAGACCCACATTGAGAAAAGGCCCAGCAGAGGTTGTACTTCCTTCACCAGCTGAGGAAGTTCAACCTGCCAAAGGCGCTGCTGATCCAGTTCTACTCAGCAGTCATTGAGTCTGTCCTCTGCACTTCTATCACTGTCTGGTTTGGTTCAGCTACCAAGTCAGACATCAGAAGACTTCAAAGGATAGTCTGGACTGCTGAACGGATTATTGGTTCTCACCTTCACACCCTCTAAGAAATGTACACCTCCAGAGTGAGTAAAATGGCTGGAAAAATCACTCTGGACCCCATTCACCCAGCACATTACTTTTTTGAACTGTTGCCCTCTGGCCGCTGCTACAGAGCACTGAGCACCAGAACCGTCAGGCACAAGAACAGTTTCTTCCCTTCTACCTTATGAACAGTCAAAACTGCCCCCAAAACTCTCCATGTGGCAATACAACCATGTGCATATTCAACTATTCATTCATATTTATATTCCATTTATATTTATTAGACATATCCTACCTCTTTTGCACAATACATTAATTCACCTGGCACATAACTGTATATAACATATTTGAACAAAATTATTATTGCCCTACTGTAGTTTCCTCTATACATTTACCTGTTGTATCCTATTTTTATTCTTATTTCACAGTTTACATATATATATTTATATGTATTTTTCAAATGTTTGTATGTATATGTTGCATATGTATATTTTTTGTATTCTCTTTGCACTGGAAGCTTCTGTAACCATGACAGATTCCTTGTGTGTAAGCATACTTGGCAATAAAGCTCATTCTGATTCTGAACTTGTAAAATAGCAGTACAACTTTTGTGAAATTGTGACCATCTGGAAACGGCAGTCATTACCTGGGCAACTCCAATCAAGGCCAGAACGGTGTACAGCTCTTCCTTGGTCAACTTGCCAGGTGTGGTACGGTTGGCCAAGGCCCAAATCTGCCCTAAGGCTTCCCGCGGCAGGCCCGATGAGATCAGAATGGGGTAGAGTTTGGCTGTGTCGATCCCTGTTGGTGTCATGGTGAACTCAATGACCTTCTTGAACAACTCTGGAAAGAGCAGCCAATTTGCATTAGATACTGGGACATAAAACTTACCTTTGCAGAACAATGAAGTCGAGAGCATGCTTGCTCTATTGATATATACCTGGGATAAGGGTGTCATTGTACAACCAGGCTGGCACCATGGGCTGCATGTCTTGTTGAGGGTAGACGCCCACACCTGTTTATGATGGACAAGGAAAAAAGTGAGATGCTGCTCATGTACTCTTAATCTAAGGCTGCTCGATCAAGCATACATCCCATGTGTATACAGCAGTCAGACGTCGCCCACACCTGTCGGATGTACCACTAACGGCATGCACAGATACACCAAAGACTCCCAATGCTTCTACCATCAGCTCAATTGTCTTGGGCCGAGAGTCGGTGGGTTTGCAGGGAAAACAGATTGACAGAACATATGGGGAGGAATGTTTCGATTTGTATTAGCATTGACTATGATTCTCGGAATGCATTTACATTTCCACTGTGCACATGGAAAATTACGCTAAACCCCTGAGCCCTGTAGAGAAGTAAATTAGACTAAGAGTCAAAATTAGGACTTTAAACCACTATCTGTAGCAACCCCCCCCCCCACCCCAAAAAGGAATAGTTCTCCCAAAACTGAAAATTTGGTCATTATTTACTCACTCTTATCAAAACATCTCCTTTTGTGTTCCACATAGGAAAGACATTCATGTGGATTGGTGAGCAAATTATGACAGATTTTTAATTTATGCATAAACTATTCCTTTAAATCTCTATAATTATTATTACAGAGAAATTGTGCAGGGCTCCAGACTGTGACCAAAAATAATTGATTGCGACAATAATTTAAAATATAGTCGCCATTGGCAACAGTCAGATTGTGTGCGTTCATGTGTGGTTTCGTCAGATATCTTATGAGGTACTGAATACATATTTAGAGAGTGCAACAGTGTGTCTAGCGCCGCTTTTCACCAGTTCTGATTCTGACGAGCTTGCTGCACCGCATGCAACAACAAACACAGTCGAGAACAAATGACTCTTTTGAACAGGATCTTTTCATGAATCACCCTCAAGAAATTGAGGGTTTGAGCTCAGTTTAGCAGTTTGAATCAGATTCAATTTCTCAGCGAAACAGCCGTCAGTGAGCTCACAACTTGGAGCGCAGACATTTCAAAATAAAAGTCCTATGTGTATTTCGGGCTTCTTCATAATTAAAAGTCCCTTATTGTGTACCATTTTATTTATTTTTTTACCATAATTGATTGGGATTGGAGTAGCACGATAATCTGAATCTGGCATTTCATTCAATTTGCACTCTTGTAGTCTCTGTGTCTGGGCCATCCGGTAACAGTAAAGAAAGACTGTTTATTAAACCTCTGATTAATAGGTTATCAGCTGACTTCCTTTTCATTGGATTTCTATCTTGTTTCCGTGCAGCAATCTAAATCGAGAAAATCTGTGATTTGGCTACTAAAAACAGCCATTTGGCTCCTTAATGTTTCAGTTTAAAAAAAGTAATTTTTTTAGTTTGGAGCCCTGTACAGGCAACAATGCAGAGACAAAAGAATCTAAAATTGGAAGAATTAATTTAGCACCCCATGTTAAGAGATCAAGCCCAGCATATACAGTGTATGTTAAACTGCCAACATGCACAAATGTTAGGTTGCATACACTTGTTAGTGGGGTATGTTGACCAGAATAGAAAGGAATGCATTCACAACATCAGACAGAAGATCTTCTCTAGCCATTTTTACATGTTGCTGGCAAAGCAGCTGTCTCAACTCACTAATGAAAGCTGATGTGGCTATTCGAAGCCCTTATAAAGCTGGCACATATGCCTGGAGTGCTAAAAAACTCACTACACCAGATACATAAACACAGGCCCCAAATTTAGATCAAGCGTGTGGAAGAGCATATTATATGCCACACTTTCCCTCAGTTGTCATCCTAAGGCATTTTTTGCACTGTTGTCTGAGAACTTTCATATTTCATGTTCAAGAGCACATAGTCTTGAAATGTAAACCATTTGCATCCATGCATTTTCTCCTCTTTCATGCTTGGGCATTGTACTACCACAGAGAGTTGAAGACGGAAGGCTTGGTTACTTGGATATTCATTGAGAAGTATTAGGTATAATTTCATGGAGATTTCAAGCCATAAGAAAGGTTTTTAAAAGAGAATCAAGAGCCCCTCAAAGCCCATATGTTGATGCATACCATGATTAGCGAATAGAGACAGGGCAGGAAGTATCGAGCTGTGTTTATTTTGTGAAGCTTGGAGAAGAGGCGGGGCAGAAGTTACAGACATTTTCTTCTCACCGCAGGTGCTAGTGGGCTGGACCGGCGGGGTTTCCGCTGCAGGTGGCGCTTGAGCCACGGGAAGAGACTCAGATGCTGTCTCTATGATGAAGGCAGAACTGAAGTCGTCTTGAGTTTGGCCCCAGTTTCGGGATCTGGAGCAGCTGTGAAATTGGGTTGTGGCTTGAGCTCTGGGACCCAGCTCAGACAGAGCATGCCATGGCTTAAAACTAACATGGGCCTTCTTATCAGCTGTCAAATCACATGATGAGACCATCTTTTCATCCAGAGATGGGCCTGAATCAGTTAAGGACAGAGGTTATGACTTTAAAAGTGATTTTTTTTTTTTAAATACCTTTTTCCTATCCCAACTTAATAAGCAGCGACAACTATAGTATAAGTAGGCCTTTTGTATGTGGATTCATTAAAAAAAAAAAAAAAGAACATGTGGGGGCTAGGTAAGTTTGGGAAAACTGCTTCATTATTCACTTTTACATTGACGAATTTATTCACTGACCTTTTTCACAGAACCTGAGGCAGAACAGAAAACGTTTAGGCCTGATATGATTGGCTAATTTACTTTAATAACAGAAGTACTAAAATACTTTAATTATTCAGTATAAATCTAGGTGGATGAATCTCTGGTTATGCGTTTATGTAATTCCTTTGAATTCCTGTTTACTCCATGTTAACAGTGTCTTTCTTGTATCCTTGCACATATTGCATATACAGTGGCTTTATGTGGTATGACATGAAGTTGAAAAACTGGATGTAACTTTAAACAGACAAGGTCAGCAAGTGATTTGATCACATTTTTCTCATGCCAACATAAACACGTTTAAGTCTTGTGACTATACATTTGTTTTTAATGTTTATTCCCTTTGTACTTCCATTGTAAATGCCTTAGTCCAACTGCAATTTTTGCTGTTTTTAAAAACCTGAGAGACTAACTGAAATTATATTCTGTGGTAATTGACTGTGGAAATCCTATCGATAGAGCTTAACTTGTATTGAACCTTGAACAGTTCTTCAAATACACACTTCCATGCCTGCCTCTCTCCTAGCTCCTTATCAAGGCACCAACAGAATCGGCACAACATGTGTGTGCTGGTGTGCCGATAGAATTTCCACCTGAACTGAAACTGCAGACAGGTACTGAACTGTGACGTTTTCCCACACTGCCCATTAACTCTAGCCTAACTCATTAGAGCATATGAGACACCATCTGCAACCTGACAAAACTAAAGGTTTTGTCAAAGGTTTTGTATATATATTTTTTTTTTTTTTTTTTTAAATAGTGTGATCTGAGCTAAAGAAGCACAATTTATGATGCCATTGTTGTCAGATTTTACTGCTGATTTGAAATATGTTATTTGGTCATAATCTTGACCAACCGTTTTGGAGATTTCAGTCATCTCCCCATTCAAGTAGATAGGAGCTGTACTTTTATGCTGCTTGTATCCAAAGAAAATAGCTGCTTGGGAGTGTTTCCAAGATGGCCGCAGAGTGGACCTACTTGCCTTCGTAGGACTTTGGTGTAGCCAAGGTTAAACTGTATGTTGTTTACGGTTGCCAAAAAAAGTTGTAACTTGCCACATAAATTGAAAATGTGTCTCATCTTGCTCCCCTGAGTTCTATCTAGTGAATCAGTATATCATGAACACTCATTACTCAGCCTGTGACATGACGTAAAGGTTGTGCATTTAAACTCATTTAATCAACATTAATCAACAACATCACTGTATAAGAGAACCTATTGTGCATTTCCGTTGTAGATACTAAAACGTACATTGCTGTTACGAAAGATAAATAAATTTAACTAAGTGTATTTTTAATCTTCTAATAACTATAATATTTAAAAGATTGTTTCCCTTTCGTGCATATTATGGATGAAAGATAATTACAAACTAAATCTCTTTTAAAGAGAAAATAAGGCTTTGACTTCATAGTTTTACACTTGTGCCTGTCTACTAACAACCTGAGAGACTTCCAAAGACATGACAACCCATTTCCGAAAGGGGAACATAAAGAACAACGATGCTCCCTGGTTTTTACGGTGCATTCTGGCAATTTTTAGGGAGCGACTTCAGCACACAGGAATGATTTTGCAAATGGGACAGACCTAGAAATGGCAGACTCCTTGGTCAGTGCCCTGACTACTCAATTAGGGAGCTAACTGAGATGCACCCAAAGAATTTAAATGATGTGCTGCCACACACAGGTCACGTGTATGTATATTTTCTATTGTCTTACAATAGTTTTAAACTTGGCTCATACAGTCCTATTTATAATGATATACTGTTTTGAGTCTTTTGTTTTTAACTCAAGTGTTACATAGGCAAATGTGAAGATATGAGTGAATTTCCAGCAAAAGTTACTATATTGTGTTATAAACCGTTATCGTGACAAAATTTTGGTGATATCACCAGGATGTGAAATTAACATCCACCACTCGCCAAATTTTGCTCATCTGCCAACCACTATGGTGTGATACAAGAAAGGCCATTGCTTCGACAAATATTGCCTGGTAGAACTGGGCATTTACCTGTGGCTGGTAAGTTTTTATTTTTTTAAACCCAGCATACCACCCACCCCTACCATAAAATAATGCCTTTTTTGGGGGTGTTTATATGTTGCTTCCAAAGATTTTCATTTAATCAGAAAATCAGATCAAAATGGTCATCAAAGAAGAAAGATGCTTTTTGCCCACATAATGGCACTGTTACAGCATCTAGCAGCAGGGGCTAACTGCTAAAGTTAACAAGAGATGGTATGATGCAAAAAAGAAAGAGAGAGAGGAGTTACCTTTGAATGCAGTTTGGGAGCTGGAGATGACATTAGAGTGTTGGATGGCAAGGGGTACGGGGAGAGATGGAGGGAGAGAGTGAGGGATAGGGGAAGAGGGGGGGTGCTGGCCGGGCCCCGTCTCTAAAGACTGGCTGGCATGAGCGGCTCTCAGTGAAGGGGAGGATGGAGGGAGGGAAGAAGGGAATGAGGAAGCGGTATCGACAGGGCCCTGCACAAAGTCACTAAACTCATCGTCGTCGGGGAAAGCAGGGGGAAGAGAGTGAGAGGTGACAGATGAATGAGATGGCGATGAGTCTGCAAAAACCAAACAAGAGAGTGAAACAGACACAACACGCATCATGAGTTATGACCAAACAGACACACACTGAAAAATGAAAACAGTATTTGCAGAGAACAACAAGAGGGTACTGAACTACAATAGGTTCATTGTTCTTGTTTAGCAGGCAAAAGATATACAAAAATGTCAATGGATATATTCAGTACCTCTAGTACAGAAATATATATCAGAGTAAATCTCATGAAAACTGTCAAGAAATTTCCAGGTTACATTTAACCCCAAAATGAAAAGAAACAAGAGGTGAAATTATGCAGAAAACAAAGCCTATTTTTAGGAACATTAAGATTTTTTGCATTGTGATATTGTGTATGAGAATAGGTTGAAAAATAAAACTAAATAAATTAAATATAAACTGTAAAGTACATCTGAAAAGTCCAATTACGCAAAAGTACTAAGGTATACATCATGGCAGTATTTGTGGTATTGAATTCATGCTGATCTTAAAATAAAAAATCATTGTGTTCTGACCTGACATTTGTTATTACTGTATTACAGTAATGAGAATGAGATTTATCTGCATTGCAGTAAATCGAATTTGGAGGGAATATAGGCTTAACTGTCATGAAAATAATGACAGAATTTAATTGTCAGATAAATAAATTATTAATTTCTTATTGTCGTCTTCTGATTTTGGGGTGAAATACAACCCAGGCATTTCTTTGTGAGATTCACCTCGCTAAAGAACTAGACTAAACAAACAAAAAAACTAGACAACACAACTAGACAAAACAAAAAACAGTTACAGCAGTCAACTATAAACGCTGTTTCTAAAGTGATATTAATCGCATTTGCAGGTGTGAAGTGAAGCTAACAGCCACTGAGGTGAGGGTGTGTGAGGAATGAAATTGTAAGAGTGTGAAGGTGGAAGATAATGTGTTACATGGGAGATGAGGAAATATCTCACACACAAAGGAAACATCTGGAGGGCCTCCTGGTGGCTGCTGGAGAAAAAACAGCTTCTCCTTGGCTGTAGGTTTAAGGTGAGGTGTGTTTGTATTAAGACTGAGTTTTAACTGTGTGTTGAATGTGTGAGTGTTTGTCCCTAACAACGTCCTTCAGCTCTTGACGACCACTTTGGCCTTGTCAAAAGCTGTCTGGGTCACAGATGTGGCCCTTGACATCATGAGCAGGGACATCAAGCAAATGGCCTGAATGCAGCTAGAGTGCATTACTAAATGTACCTGGTTTCTTAGACTGTGCAGACGGTGTTGGATGCATTTTGGCATCTCTGCTGAAGCCGTCCAGGTTTCCTTTGATGGCCTCTAAAGCGTCATCACGACTTTTCTCCCCAGTCTGTATAAAAATAATATATTTCTGAGTTTGGATATGTTGATATGCAAGAAAACGTAACTTAAAAAGGATTCATGTCGAAGGATACTAAAATAAGTCACATTTAACTTATATCCAAATGAAACAGAATATTCAGTGGGAAATAATGTAGGACTGGATTTGATTTCATCTATGTGGATTTGATTGTATCGTGAAAAGTAGGCTATGATGTTATTGGCTAATATTATTTAAACCTGCCTGTGCAGCCTTGGTTACTTCAGCAGAAAAGTTGTTTCAGAATTATGACAGAATATTCATTTTTGGGTAACTATTCCTTTAAAGTATTAGCTCACCTTAGGTTTCACGCTACTCAGGAGACGCAATTTCTGTTTCTGTTCTTCAAACTGTCTCCTCTTCCTGTCTTCCTCCACCATCCGCTGCTGCTGCTCCAGCCGTTTTCTATGGACAAACACTGATCAGGGACAAGCTTTGATGTACTAACAACATTCCAGCAGAGTGAATATGTAAAACCTTACTGATGCTCCTCCGCCATCTGTTTCTGAAGATCCGCAGAGAACTGTGGCCCCGGGCCCCTCATGCCTATGAACTGAGGTTGACCCATGAACTGCATCCCGGGAGTTTGCATGCCCATAGCCATCCCACCCTAGAAACACAGCAGAAAGACAATGAGCAAATCTGAACAGACATTAGTGGTCCAATGTTCATTTTTATGGCACAACCACAAGATAGGAAAGAGCCACATATACAGAAGAAAAATAGTTAACACCTTCATCCAACTAATTTCATAAAATTCATAGACCTGCACAAAACCTCCCTGTATTTGAAAGTATAATAAAATGTCCTATAATAAAATACATCTTTAAAAAAAGCAATCATGCAAAAGCAGAGGTCAGACTGAATCAATATGATGAGGAGAAAAAAAGTGTAAAAAGACAAAGTCAGATGAAAATGTTTTGTCGTTTCCTTTAAAATGTTGTTTGCAAAATCTCATAGGGAGAAGTTTTAGGGATGTGATGAGACAAATGCCGTGCAGATGATAACTATGCCTTACCCTTTGCTTAAAATCTCTCTCCCACAATGAAAAAATACCTTTATTGAGATCAGCGAAGAAAAGAGAATGATGACAGTGTATGTTAAAGGTATCATGAATTGGATTTTTATTTTATAATGTTCCTTGAGGTCCACTTATAATGTTAGTGTGATTTTTTCATTAAAAGTAGTCATAATTTAGGAATAATTGTTCATTTTCTATCCAGTTTTTGTGCCTCTGATTCAAATGCTCCTTTTTTGGGGCATGTGTTCTTGAAGACTTCAGTGTAAACGCCCACTGCTGTGACTGGGTAACATCTTTGCATGTGGATAAATGTAAACGCCCCCGCCATTACACGCGTGTGGAGATGTTTTGAAAACTTCGGATGGTTAAAAAAAATTACAACCGGAGTAATTCATCCATACATGTTTGATCCAGAATCTGATCCCGAATTAACCCCCTCCACAAACACCACGGATATTGCAGTCTGTGACAGCGTGGTAAGTAATCACTGTAATTTACTTGTCTATTTGTGTAATAGGTATTACTTTTATTGTTGTTTAAACCAAGACGCGACACAGCGGTGTGTCTCTTGTTACATAGTTGGGGCATTTTCCAACGGTGAAACATTACATTTACAAATGCTGAGTAACGCATGACAGTACCAAATAAAGTGTAAATACATGGTGCTATCACATTTATAACTGTGAAAGGATACACTTACCGTGCAACATGTAAACTTATATAGGATACATTTGCCGAATAATCATATTTCATAATATATTCAGTGTAGTGACAAACGCATATGTTGTTCATTACAATGAGTCATGTTTTCGTTAAAAAGGAAATAGATTGTCTAAATATATTGATATCAGTACTCTTTAGGTGCATCTGTGCCATCATGCCAACAGAACAAGAAAATATATGCTGCTTAGAGATCCCTGTGCATTAAAACTAATACACGAGAATCTAAAATCACTAGGATCAAATCAAATACACAGTACACATTTAACAGTCTGTAACATACAAAGCAAAACAATTAACATGGATACTCACAATTGTTTGTTGCGACATCACTGTCGGGTCCAATATATTTGGCACTGCATCAACTTTTAATTTAAGTCTCTCTGCAAAGCCTGCTTTCAACTGTGTCTTGTTTGTGAAAGAATCATCGTTAAAATGAAGAGCGCAAACAAAAACGTTCTTACCGACGCGATCCGGGACTTCATTAAAAATAAACTTCAGCCACTCTTTCTTAATGCTGGGATCCTTGCGAAGCAAATGCAAGAGATCTAGTTTCCCACAACCTGGCACTGCTCAATGTCTTGACATCTTCGTGGCCATCATGACACCTCCTATTGCTCCAAAAATAATCTCACCGCTCTACTCTAACGTCAAGACCGGTGGGTGGGCCTAAGCAGTGTCGATGATAAAGCAGGCATTGATCTGTTTATGCAGAGGCTGGCCTGTGCTGAGGTAATACCTCACTATGACGTATAAGTGAGGAGGAAGTAGAGAACAAGTCATTTTGCCACCTTGGTTTCAATAAAGCCTTTTTTGGACTAATGAAGAAGTTTGCGGTTCTGAAATTTACAGTATGTTTTAATAGTGCTATGAACTATTATATGAAAAGATATCATGGTAAGTTTGATTTTCCAATTCATGACCCCTTTAACACAAGGAATATGTCTTAGATGTTTCTACTGTGTCTCTGAAATAAAGGTTGACCTGTATAGGCATTAACAAGAAAGAGGAAAGAAGAGCAACAGAAAAGAAAGGAAAAGGATGAAAATTCATATTAGCATGAGAGATATATCTTAGATGTTTATGACCAGTATACGGAATAGAAGAAACAGGAAAAAGAAAAAGGCAAGGAAAATTCATATTAACATGATAGATATGAGGAGAATGAAAGGAAAGAGTTAAAAGAAAGGAAAAGATTAAGATGACAGTATACAGTATGATAACATGAGGGATATGTCTTAGATGTTTCTAATGTGTCTCAGAAACAGACGCTTGACCTGTATAGGCATGGAAATTAAAGAGGGAAAAGGGAAAATTCATATTACCATGAGAGATGTCTTAGATGTTTATGACCAGTATATAGAATTAAAAGAAAGAGGAAAAAGAAAAAGGAAAGTAAAAGTAAAAGAAAGGAAAGGAAAGGGTGACATGTTAACATAAAAGATATATCTTTGATGTTTCTAATGTTTTTCAGAAATTGAAGCTGACCTGTATAGGCATGGCACCAGGCATCTGTGCACCAAAGTTCATTCCCATCATGCCTTGCATGTTGGGCTGCATCACCTGGACGATGGGGAAGCCTTGCTGTTGTTGCTGTTGCATGGGCATCATTCCTGCCATTGAAGAACAGTTTACAAAATCACTTTTTTGCAGTTTTATTATTATAGCCATAGTGGTTTGGTCACACCACCAACAGTGGTTTTTCATTCTAAGTTCTTGTCAAAAAATGTCATAATAAAGAAACATATCCAATGTAAGTAAACAGAGGTCAAATACACATGAAGATTCAGATTCTTACCTTGAGGTGGTCCAATGCCTCCTCCAACTGGGTACATAAAACTTGAAAAGAATAGAAAGGAACATTCAATATTGTTGTAATTTACCAGTCTGTCCATTTCAAAGCCCTGAAGCTCATTTCTCATATCAAGCTAATGTTGTGTCTATACAGCTGCCCTCTGTGTTTAAGAGAGAGAGGAAAACTAAAGGCAAGAAATCAATCTTACAACCGAAAAAACATTTATGAAACAGCCCAAATCCACTGGCACCTAGAAGGCTCCTCAAGTTATGTCAATTTGCTACAGAAACCAAAATAATAACGGTTGGTCATCCCTGATGTTGTTTCCAACAGGGTTGTACCCCATTCAGAAGTTAGCTGCTGGAAAACTACACTTTATTTTTCAGAAATCCCGTTACTGTTGCATTGCAAGAGATGCGAAGAAAGCCTCTGCTCTCCGAAGAGACAAGCTGCTATGAGAAATGCATTATAGGCTAATAATTGCATCCGGGAGCATGCAGGCCTAATTACTTCCTTACTAATTGCGAAATGCGAACTATACTGGTGTTCATGTACCACAAACCACCTCTTCAAATAAACTATGAAAACTGCTTGCAATTGTCTAGGTTCGCAGCAAAAGCGCTAGTGTGAAAGAAACCTGACAGTCTCATTTAGAGTTAGCCTAATTTTGTTTGCTTTGAGAATAGCATGAAATGTGGGCTAACACTCCAGTAAGGCCCTGCAGAAAACTGTCTTTTGGCAAGGATCTGTCTCTCTGTGTTGCATCTGTTCACCCGCAGGCTTACGGCTTTACAGAGCTCTCACAGAGACTGTGATACAACAGAGCGAGGATAAAAAAATAAAACACTGGATTAAACTAGATTAACATTCACAGAGATCTGCTGTGACATCATGGCAGGGATATCACCTCATCAAGCCACCATTTCAAACTGTTACCATCACCAGACATCCATCACTATCAGCACACCTAGTTATAACCACAAAACCACACTAAAGAGAATAAGCTGCATCTCATCAGCAGCTTTGACACAGAATTTAAAAATGTATAGCCATCTAACCCATTATATAGTGCAAGATGCATTTCATGTTGTTATAATATTCACTTTAGATTTAGCCAAATGCTGGTTACTAATGTAACCGTGACTCTATGAATAGTGGAAGACCACCAGAGATGGTTTAACGTAGAGAAAGGTGTTGTGCGCTTGTGCATGATATCAAGAATCTTGCATTGCTTTGTCACACGTGACCCTGACCAAGGACAAGTCGGAAGCCATATATGAATCTGTTCCTGTCATGGTCTGTCTCTGTAGTCATTCTCATTTGTCCGAGTGACCAGAGACTCTGCCGGTCTTCCACTATACACAGAACCACGGTTACGTCAGTAGTCAGCATTCTATTTCATTGTTCCAGACCACCACAGATGGATTAACATAGTGGAAGACGAGTACAACCAAGTCACAAGGACTATATACACAGTCTTAAACATTGTCTGGAAGTACAGCAAAGCTAACTAAAGGAACAGAGGCCACATTAAATCTATAAAATCTTGTGAATGTGCAAGGTGACACCCACGTAGCTGCCACACATATTTCAGAGAGGGGCACACCACGCAGTGCTGCCCATGAAGTGACACTTCACAGATGCAGCAACTGGACGACCTACCGAATGGTATGTATTGGAAATGGTGTCAATCACCCAATGAGCCAGACATTTCTTGGATAAGGGTGCACCTTTCCGGCAGGCACCAAAACTAATAAACAACTCATTGGTGGTACGCCATGAAGCAGTCCTTGACACATACTGCCACAATGTCCGTCCTGGACACAGGCCTACATGAGAAGCATCACCCTCTGGGCGAAAGGTGACAACACCTTGGGTTGAAAAGTCGGGTTCGGCCAGAGACTGACCTTATTGGCCTCGAGCCCCCATCTGAGGCATTGAGGACTTACTGAGACTTACTTACATGCAACTCGCTCACCCTCCTAGTTGATGTTATAGCCAAGAGAAAAGCAGTCTTCATAGAAATATCCTTAATATCAGCCTGCTCAAGAGGCTCATAAGGCACCGAACACAGGTTATTAAACACCACCTGCACGTCCACTGAGGATGTACTCTGCGCACTGGTGGATTAAGGCATATAGCTCCCTTAAGAAATGTCACCACAAGTTTATTTGCACCAATTGACATATCTCCCACAGTGTCCTGATAAGCTGCTATAGCTGCCACAAACACCCTTAGTGTGGCTGGGGAGTGCCCAGTAAGTGCTGTAGAAAGTCCAGCACTGAGCCGACAGGACAGTCAAATGGATTAACCATGAAACAAACAATTTCCACTTACTGGCATATTTAATACATATTGAAGGAGCTCTGGCATTCATGACAGTATTCCTGATACCTGCCGAGCATTGTGAGAGTGTCTGCTCAACCCCAGAGGCCAGACGCAGAGCCTCAACCTCTCCGGGATGGATGCCATAGCGTCCCATTCATCTGGGACAATAGGTCCCTCTGAATCGGCATTGATTGTGGTGGACCAGTCATGAGGGCTAACAGGAGACTGAACCAAGGCACTGCCGGCCAGCAGGGGTCTATTAGGATGAGCCTGTGGTGCCTCTCTTGTACACGGTTCAGGACGGCCCAAAGAAGTGGAAGTGGAGGAAAAGCATATAGCAGAAGATCTGGCCACTCGTGGGGCAAGGCATCCTGACCTGATGTCCCTTGTTCCTCCTGTGATGCAAACCACAGCGGACAATGTGTTTTCGTCCAGCTGGCAAAGAGGTCCATTGACGCAGTCCCGTATCTTTCCCAAATCAACTGAACAACTGCTCTGAGGAGGCTAGTTCCTCTTATTTAACTCTTATTTACCACTATATTTACTCAATTTCACACTATAAACTTAACTTTGTAAAAAATAATATATACATATATATATATATATATATATATATATATATATATATATATATATATATTGTTTTAAATGATAGATAGCAGTTTCTTCTGATTTCTGTTTAGTCATCAAATTTTTGTAATTTATTTGCACATGAAGCAATTGTTACTTTACTAGGAAAAAAAAATAACAGTACACACAGTAGTCCAGCAACCATGGATGGCATGTCCACGTTAGCAATCACATTTTCTAAAAAAAATACAGAATCAAACCAATTGTATATACAGTGCTTAATGAATAAGACATTTACTAATAGCACACATGAAGCGCTTTTACTTTGAAGTTGCTCTCACGTGCTCGGATCCAGCACGAGCAGCAATCTTCAGACAGTTTAAATGGCCTGGATCGCCTGCTGATCCTGACATTTTTTATTCTGACTGATGGAATACGCGCTTCAGAGGAAGACATTAGATGAGCACTTGACGGGAAGAAAACGCTGGATTTTCGTGAAGTTCGTGAATTACATCTTTTTAAATGAGATATCTGCATATTTACAGACGGTATAGAAGTTTTATTGATATTTGCCTTTTATCACTAAAACAGTTACAGGGAACTGTTGAGGAGAGACTGTGAGAATACGTGCCAAAGAGGAAGATTTATGAGTGTTTCAGGGGATGCTGGATCTGCTGAAGTTGTGTGAGACTGGTTTATTACATCTGTTAAAACGAGATATGCACATATTTGCAGACGGTATATTATATTAGTTTTATTGATATTTGCCTTTTTATCATTAGACAAGACAGTTAAAAATGACAGGGAACTGCTGAGGAGAGGCTTATAGAATACATGCTTTAGAGGTAAATAAATGAGCGCTCCACAGGATGCTGGATCTGCTGAAGTTGTGTGAGGTTGGTTTATTACATCCGTTTAAACGAGATATGCGCATATTTGCAGATGGTATATGATATTAGTTTTAGTGCCAGGCAGATATTAGCCTTTCACAGATATATCGGTATCGGCGTATATGTTTTCCGATGTGCGCAGATATAAAAACTTTTTTTCAGAACATACAATGCAGAAAACAATGCTTGGGGTGATTTAAAATTGGTGTCATAATGTAGTTTGTCCAGCAGTGTGTGCTCCGACTCCATTGTTTACAGAGCTGAGCTGACAGTGGTTCTGCAGACAGTTAAGCGGTGCGGAGTTAAGCGGTGTCTTCACGGTAAGATGATAACTAGTTTCTGAAATACATTCTGGAAAGTTATTAAACAATGACTCCATCATTTTCTCTTTTCAATATAACTAATATAACATTAACCCTGTCCCTGACAACCATGTCACTCATGTTTATCATATCTGTTTGCTGTTACCCAGCTCTAGTTTGTCAGTGCAGTCAGTAGCATAGCAGATTGAAAGGTAAGCACCAGAGCATCTTTTTGTAGCCCAGCAGACAACGGTGCGGTAGTGGATTATGTCTGTTGAGTGTTGATTTCACACTACGTTGTTACCTAGTTGGTGAGACGCAATGCTATAAAGTAAATAAACAACGTCCATCTTTTACTCTCCGTGACATTGAGCTTATAGCTAACTAGCTAACCACATAGCTACTTTCATTGCTTGTCAGCTGAGTGGAAGCTAATGTGAAAACATGTATTCACCAAACTGTTTTGTTTAGGATTCGCTTCAACTGAACATTTCCAGTCGTTGCATTTACAAAATGTTTTATTTAAAAGTCTGGTTTTCCACAGTTGAAAGTTTCCCCTGAACTTGTATAGCAGAATACGGGGATATCTCTTGACTTGACAGCAGCGAACCATGAGTTATTCTTTGTGATTGTTTTGGTAGTATTAAAATAGTCAGCATTTGACTGATACTAAACAGTACTACTGATGTTTATTTAGCTATTTATTTTATTTGAATTTATTCTTTATTTAAATGGTCAGTAATTGACTGATACTGAACATACAGTACAAATATGTTTTAGCTATAATTTTTATTTATTCTTTATTTAAATGGTCAGCAACTGACTGATATTGAACATACAGTACTCATGTTTATTTAGCTATTTATTGTCTTTATTTTCTCAGTGTTCATTTCTAGAATTTGCTGACAATGTATAATAATAATGTCAAATATTCTTTGATAAAAATATTTAAGAAAGTAGCCTTCTGAGTACCTTTGCATAGTCATATCGGTGCACAATCCTCATAGAAAAGGTCTGTTTTTATTCCAGCTCAAAAATGATCTATATAGGCCACCATATCTGTAATCGGTGAATTTTCCCCCTATAAAATCGGTATCATCTCAAAAATCCCATATCGGTCGGGCTCTAATTAGTTTTATTGATATTTGCCTTTTATCATTAGACAAGACAGTTAAAAGTGACTGGGTACTGTTGAGGAGAGAGAGGGAGAATGAAACAGGCGAGCACTTTAACATAATGAACTCAAACGCATCTGCCATGGCTCTGATATGTGGACCGTTTAAATGACACTGTGTTGCACACCGGTCTATTACTGTAGTAACAAGATGGCACATAACAACAAAACAAACCGTGACTGGTCGTTTCCATGTCTCAGTCACTTCACATGGCGATTCTCAGTGCCCTCAAGAAACAACTCGGCCAAAAGGGAAAATGTATTGGCCGATGCGATAATTACAAAATTCCGAATATTGGCTGATTTATCAGCTCTGCGATATAACTGTCGACCACTAGTGGAGACACCATTCCCCCAGCTTTGGACCAGAGCGGGAGAGTGAATCTATCACGCCGTTGTGGTGACCGGGAATGTGCATTGCTCTGATTGACAGGAAGTGTCTGTCTGCCCACAGCAGTAAAACCCGTGTTAGCTGGAAACATGAAAGAGACCTCGTTCCCCCTTAGTTATTGATGAGGAACACGACTGTAGTGTTGTCCATCCGCACCAGTATGTGTCTCCCTGACAACTCTTTTTAAAGTGTCTCAGAGTAAGAAGTACTGCCCACAGCTACAGAAGGTTGATGTGACAAGCCGCTAGCCATAGACTCCACCTGCCCCGATGTTGCCACAATCCTCCCCATCCTGTGAGGAAAGCATCTGTGGTTACCACCTCCCTACATGCAGGGGGTGGCCCCATCTGCACATCCAGTCAAAGAAACCCTCCTTGTCGCCAGAGCACAAGGGTGGCGGAACAGCTGGCTGTAACCCGCACTGGGGTAAGCCGATTGTGAATTGCCGACAACCGTCTGGCTATTAGCCAATGCTGGAATGGCCATAGGTGCAACAGCCCTAGATTAATGACCATTGAGGCCGCAGTGAGTAGTCCAGCCAGTCGTAAAAAGTTGATGTGAGGCAGTCTGCGTCGAACTTGGAACTTCGCTACGGCCCTCTGTACAGTTCACCTCCTGTGCACTGTGAGAGTATCCTTCATTGTTCTGGAGTACAGGTGCATGCCCAGGAAGCACACGGACTGACTGTAGAAGAGCCCCAAGGCCTTGACATGTTCTAGTAGGCGCCACGTGTTTCTGACAGCTTGCTGAGGTGATGTGGTGCAATACTGAACGTAGAACGCAATACTGGTATGTCTTGTAATGAAATGCAACTGAAACTGAAGAAACCGTCTGTGTTGGGGTGCAATGGGGATGTGAAAGTACAAATCCACATCTTTCAAACCCACAAAGGATAGGATGTCTAGCCTGAGTGAGGAGTCCAAGAGTCTTCCCACTGGAAAAAGCAACTGACCCCAAAGACTGTAAGCAAGCATTAAGTAACTCTGAGGCTGCACCATCCGGTGGAGCTGTAGTCATCTAAAAATGGAGTGCCAGCAATAGGTAGGCCATGGAATTTCCCACCCGATTCAAGCCTGAGACGATGTTATATATCCTGACAAAAAGGTCATCCATACGCCTGCATTCCAGGCTGGGGCAGCAGAGATTTTATCTGAGGGCCTCATCTGGGAGCAGTACCAAGGAAGAAATACATGGCTCTACTGGAGGCATATTACCAAGGCCCCTATCCTGGGCATCAGCCATTGCCGCTAGTGTACGTGCCACCCAATCAGGCCTGGTCGATGGAGCTGACCAAAAGGCAGAAAAAATAACATCAGTAAAGTCAGGACAGCTTGGCATTAGAAAATCCTCAGGCTGGAAGACTGGATGGTGCAAACGGTTTGAGGGGCCTAGCACAGGTTAGGGTGTGTCCTGTAATGAATACACTACTGATGATTCAGCACCACGGAGGTTTGAGCTTTCATCACTATGTGGCAGGGAATGTAGAGATGGTGCCATCCAAAAGAGGGTAGTGGTCCTGCTCGGCTGCAACTAAGGAGTCTGAAGCAGCCAGGGACACAGTGTCAAATTCCTCCCTGGATGCCGACACGCACCTGGGCAAGGGAGAGGTAGGGCTGCACACACCCGAACCCTCACCCACAACATGGTTGGTGGCAGGAAGAGAGACTGCCAATAAGGCCTGAAGACCCTGAGCAGTGTTCATGAGCTCAGCTACTTGGTGGGCCAACACAGCCAAGGAGGCCCATTTTTACTTTAAGGATCCTTCAGCCTTACCTGCTGGGCATTTGTTGCTAAACGGCAGAGCTGAAGTCCTGGTTGGTGGAGGGATGCGCTGAAAACCAGGGTCCAACTTTGCAAGCCGATGCTGCCTTACCCCCAAAGGCATTAAACTACACTCAGAGCAGGGATCTACTAAAGCCTCTCTGAGGTGTTCAATGCTCAGACAGGTGGGGCATTGGATATGGGCATCCATAAGATCCATAGGCCCAGAGCAGACAGAGCATGAGGCAGCCATATCCCACCTATACCAATAAATGGAGAACCCTGGTCAAACAATGGGTTCACAACTGGTCATTTCAGAGTATTATAAGCCACAAACAACCAAGCAGCTATGTTTAGCGATTGAGCTCGTACCCGTGGCTGTCACGGCAACCACACGTTACACTGAATGAGACTCTGGTCAACCAGTGAGTATTCGTCAAGCAGGGTATAATAACAGTATGTAAACAACAGCTAAATACTGTAAAAGTCATTAATAATACTACTGTAACTCTCTCAATGCAGGCCTCCCTGCATGTGCAATTAACCCCTGCAAATGATCCAGAATACAGCAGCACATCTGGTCTTTAATGAACCAAAAAGAATGCATGTTACACCACTCCTTGTCTCTCTTCACTGGCTGATGGTTAATTTACGTATCAAATTCAAGGCTCTGATGCTGGCATATAGAACAGTCACTGGGTCTGCTCCAGCATACCTAAAATCATTTCTGCAGAGCTACGTGCCCACTAGAAGCCTGCGGTCGGCTAAGGAACATCGCCTTGTTGTACCAACACAAAGAGGCACCAAAACACTTTCCCGGACTTTCGGGGAAAGTACGACGTAATTACCACGTTGGTGGAATGACCTTCCCAACTTCATCCGTGAAGCTGACTCACTTTCTGTCTTCAAAAAATGGCTAAAAACAAATCTTTTCCATGAGTACTTAACCAGTCACAAAAACAAAAAAAAAAGAAATGTATTGTTGCACTTTAATCTGTTTTGAATACTACTATTCTGATGCTAGTGAAACTTTGTAATATGGCACTTTTTGTACCACTGTCTCCTTAAGACGATTCGCTTATGTTTTCCTCTAAGTCACTTTGGATAAAAGCGTCTGCCAAACGTAAATGTAAATTTGCCTCGTGGTCTGAAATTTAGCTTAAAATTTTCAATGGAGGGAGAACCTTGGCATTGTTCTTTCCCTGCTAGGAAATAGGGTCTGCGACCCTATTCGAACAGACCTAGCAAGTGTCACGTTGCATCAAGAAAATTAATTAACCAAATTTTGGCAGTGGCGCTCATAATTTAGCAGCAGTGGTGCATATAGGGGAAACACTGCAATTGCTTTTTTTTTTAGGAGTCTTAAAAAAATAACTTAAGCTAGTAAAACAACCTCATATAAATTCTGCTATGAGAATTACAGATAAACATTTAGGTGTTCTAAGGAACAAATGCGCAAAAAAATATCAGCATGCAGACTGCATAAATCAACAAATTCAAGTAGAATATACTCCATTTGAATTATTTTATGTTTACTATTTATCTTTTAACTGTATGAACCATTTGGCAGTTCAGAGATTCCATTGCTTGTACTGTATATTAGCCATCCAGCCTCCCAACATACCAAAGAGCTGCTTCTCACATTTGATTTCCTCAACAAACAAAAAAATATCTTTGCTTACATTGTAAGTACTTTAAAACTCATGACAGCAAAGTACTGATTATAACATTTTACCCAGTCAGCTACTAAACAAGAAACATTTCCTAAACAGTTTCACTATTTTTGCTTTTAAATAAATTACAGTAAGTATTTTTAAGTTAACCACCATACATTCAAATCAGTAACAGTAAATACTTAAAATTAAATCAATTATCCTAACCAAACAATATTTTAAATTAAACAGGCCTCTAAAATGAAGGAGTCTTTAATGACACAAATAATTAGCTCCTTCCTTCAGGAATTCGATACCGGAACTTGAGAACTGTCAAATGTTTCAAACACCTTTGTGTGAGGTCAATGTGGGTGGGCAGTCTTATTTATTTAGTGAGTTTCAAACACAACTGTATCTTTGAAATTACATCACTGTCTTCAATTCTTTCTTTTTTGACTTTCAGAATTGATAGGCATCTTTGGATTGCATTGTTTGGCAGCAACAATACAGCTATAACTGTTACAATAAACTCTGTGTGCCCTCCACTGCAGCTGTTTGATAGAGACACAGCTTTATCCAGCACACTGCATTAAACTTAGGAGCAGTTTCTTCTGTAAAGTGCTAAACCCTGACAGATCTCAACATGCATCTTCAGCTAAATTTATACATATTTAGTTTTTTACTTAGATTTAAAGCTTATTCTTACAGCTTGATTGTTCTACAGTATATTGCTTTACTTGTTGAGTCACAAGGCTAATCAAAGCATAGTGTTTCCAATTAACGTGCATTCAGCATGCTAGCATTCACTGTACTAGCTTGTTCATGATAGTACTAGCTAGTTAGGTTTCCTCTACTTAAAGTATTTAAGTTGAGCTTACATGGTCATTTTAATTTCAGCCAAAGATTTACATTAAATGTCAAGTGCCATTAAAATGTACGTGTTAGCTTACTCAGTATTTCAAGTTAAGAGCAATTCACATGCATGTGTAGTACAAAATCAAAATGTAGTGTAGCCTGTTCCTCATAATTTAGACAAGTGCTAAAAGCCATGATGATAAGGAAACTGATACACCTATATGTTTTTGTAGCAGGGTCCTGGATTTGTTAATAAAGTTAGTTCATAAATCTGAATTAAACTTGTTGATCTTTTCATGATCTTTTATTATAACAGAAAAAGAGCGGCTCTATGTAGAACCCTGTGGTTATTTGGTTTCACAGCAAGTATTAGAATTACCTGGTGCTGTGTAGTTTGAAACCAGACATCCATTATTTAAGCAGTTTAGCAGAGACTAAAGCCCTCTAGGTAAATAAAACATGAAGTTGTCCTTTTCATCCTTTCTGAAAGATATGAGTCTACTTTATGAAAACTTTGGCAAATTCACAATGCCTGCTTCACAATGTCTTCCTACCTCAATATCCAAATATATTTGGCAAAGTCGCAAAAAAATAAATAAAAGACAATTCTGTTTTGCACTGTGCCAATAATGGCAGCTGTCAGGTCACCAGATCCACATCACAGACAGGTAGATGTCTTAAGTGCAAACATACATCATGCTGGTTGGGGTGGGTCTGGTCTACCCTGCCCTGCAACCAGCAAACAATAAGCATCACCCCCTCAAAACATCTTTACATCTCGAAATCAGAATACAACCGTGTACATACACTGAAAAACACCCGGTTACGTCAGACGTGCGTGCACAGACAATGGCTGTTTCTGAAAACCTAGTGAGCTGCATTCCTAGAAAGCATTATGGGACATTATGGGCGCGTGTGAACGTTCAATATTAATTTTAGGGCATCATAGACACCCACAAATGCTAAGAAGGCAGCTCACTGGGTTCTCAGACACTAAATGCCTATTTTTGGATGTTAGACGGTTGGCTCATCAACGGTTAAATAATCGTTGAGCATTAATATCATTACGTGTCCATATGTAAAGCAAAGGAACAATAACTAAGCATTATAAACACAGATAAATGTTGACTGATGTCTAATGTCGTCTTAAGAATTGAGAGCTGTATTACAAACGTCACATCGCCAGCTGACCAGCATCTAAATACAGCGAAACTGTGCGGTATTAACGAGGGCATTTTCAAGCAGACTCGTGTATTAACATATACTGACTTCAGCAGATTAATATAGAGAATGAAACACAGATGACAAAGCGTTTAAGTGAGATATTCTGTACCTGCCACCTCCCCCTGATCCGGGCCGAAGCGCCATCTTAAACAGATCAATGAAGTGACGTCATCGGACAAGAGAAACGCACGCCACTTCCGGGGTCACGTGCGTCGACCGCGTCATATCAGTTATGACGTCATCCTGTGTCTTAGTTAAGATTGCATAAAACAATCTATTTAAAAATATTATATGTTTGATATATTACAGTTTAATACATTTAGCCTAATCGTATATTTTACAGTCTCGATTATTTTAATGTGTGCTTTTCTAATGAAATATTCATGAAGTTTGCAAACAGCCCTTCTTTCGAAAATAAAATGACTGTTTTATTTAAGAGAAACAGTCTTTGTTTTCACAATTTGAGCAAACAACAGTAAACCTACTTGGATTTCTTGTGATATTTGTGAAATTCTCCATATTGAGCAGGCGATGGCGCCATTGTAATGTTTTTCTCATACGCATGAAAGTCTGAATAATTCAATTGTATAAAGAGTGGTGCTTTGAGCATCCTACCAGAGTCATTATTTCTTTACACTAAGATCAAACTACAGTGTTGTTTAGTCAAGCATCTTTTTGGAGAAAATCACCTGAGGATAAAATAAAATACTAACCAAATTATCTGCTAATATTATATTGCTTGCAATTATTAGCTAGTTATTTTGTAACCATCAAATTCTAGGCAAATAAATTGCCAACTAATGTCATACTTTTATTTTCCCAATAAAAGCAGACCCAACAATAATTTGGACGCTTAACCCTCTAAGACATAAGCATTCATGTATTTTAATTTGTTCTCCTAGAAAGAGTTTTTAGGGAGCCGCTGTTTATTTAAAAACAAAAACAAAAATGACTTTGTGTGACTTTAGCAAGTTATTACATTTAACCCTTAGATGAATGATAATTTCACCATACACTCTTACATATTCTGGTCTTTAGAAATCTGTCACGTATACAGGTGCATCTCAATAAATTAGAATGTCGTGGAAAAGTTCATTTATTTCAGTAATTCAACTCAAATTGTGAAACTCGTGTATTAAATAAATTCAATGCACACAGACTGAAGTAGTTTAAGTCTTTGGTTCTTTTAATTGTGATGATTTTGGCTCATATTTAACAAAAACCCACCAATTCACTATCTCAAATTTAGAATACATAAGACCAATAAAAAAAACATTTTTAGTGAATTGTTGGCCTTCTGGAAAGTATGTTCATTTACTGTATATGTACTCAATACTTGGTAGGGGCTCCTTTTGCTTTAATTACTGCCTCAATTCGGCGTGGCATGGAGGTGATCAGTTTGTGGCACTGTTGAGGTGGTATGGAAGCCCAGGTTTCTTTGACAGTGGCCTTCAGCTCATCTGAATTTTTTGGTCTCTTGTTTCTCATTTTCCTCTTGACAATACCCCATAGATTCTCTATGGGGTTCAGGTCTGGTGAGTTTGCTGGCCAGTCAAGCACACCAACACCATGGTCATTTAACCAACTTTTGGTGCTTTTGGCAGTGTGGGCAGATGCCAAATCCTGCTGGAAAATGAAATCAGCATCTTTAAAAAGCTGGTCAGCAGAAGGAAGCATGAAGTGCTCCAAAATTTCTTGGTAAACGGGTGCAGTGACTTTGGTTTTCAAAAAACACAATGGACCAACACCAGCAGATGACATTGCACCCCAAATCATCACAGACTGTGGAAACTTAACACTGGACTTCAAGCAACTTGGGCTATGAGCTTCTCCACCCTTCCTCCAGACTCTAGGACCTTGGTTTCCAAATGAAATACAAAACTTGCTCTCATATGAAAAGAGGACTTTGGACCACTGGGCAACAGTCCAGTTCTTCTTCTCCTTAGCCCAGGTAAGACGCCTCTGACGTTGTCTGTGGTTCAGGAGTGGCTTAACAAGAGGAATACAACAACTGTAGCCAAATTCCTTGACATGTCTGTGTGTGGTGGCTCTTGATGCCTTGACCCCAGCCTCAGTCCATTCCTTGTGAAGTTCACCCAAATTCTTGAATCGATTTTGCTTGACAATCATAAGGCTGTGGTTCTCTCGGTTGGTTGTGCATCTTTTTCTTCCACACTTTTTCCTTCCACTCAACTTTCTGTTAACATGCTTGGATACAGCACTCTGTGAACAGCCAGCTTCTTTGGCAATGAATGTTTGTGGCTTACCCTCCTTGTGAAGGGTGTCAATGATTGTCTTCTGGACAACTGTCAGATCAGCAGTCTTCCCCATGATTGTGTAGCCTAGTGAACCAAACTGACAGACCATTTTGAAGGCTCAGGAAAACTTTGTAGGTGTTTTGAGTTGATTAGCTGATTGGTATGTCACCATATTCTAATTTTTTGAGATAGTGAATTGGTGGGTTTTTGTTAAATGTGAGCCAAAATCATCACAATTAAAAGAACCAAAGACTTAAACTACTTCAGTCTGTGTGCACTGAATTTATTTAATACTCGAGTTTCACAATTTGAGTTGGATTACTGAAATAAATGAACTTTTCCACGACATTCTAATTTGTTGAGATGCACCTGTATCTATCAAAAATGCCCAGATATTGTCACATTTGTAAAATATTTTCACAATTATAAAATGATAAATAAAATATATTTTGATGTTTTATTTTTCATATATCAAAGAGATTATGCAAATCAGAACAAATTTAGAACAGGATTAATTACTTTTACACTGAAATTTCATGAGATGCAACCAACTTTAGTCAACTGTCAAGCATATTGAGCTACACATAACACATAAGCTGCACATAAGCTACGCATATGTATTTTCATAGGCACTTTTTGAGTCTAAATTGATGCACAACTTTCAGTAGTACACCCAAATGACAATAGCCTAATCATACTGTTCATGTGTTACACCTGCTATAGTTTACTTTCACGTTGCTTCTTCATCAAATAGCAGTGTCAAATGCAAATCAAGTCAATCACTGAAACATCAGCACCACCTTGAGCAAGAAACAGCATGTAAAATATGTATGTGTACATGCAGATGGGTTACTGATAATTCATCGTCACACAGAAAATCAACTTGATATAGTATTTATTTGTATGTACTAATTTCTTTTGTAATAAACAAAGAAATTGATATCCAGAGATAGTAAACTTATATAGATATGAAATAATCATAAGAAATATAATTGATATAAGTGCACAAACAAAAAACAAAAAAACACTCTTACATATCTAGGGTCTCTAATGACACTATACACTTTTGGTACTTTTTGGTAGTGTAAAACCCAAACTATTACACTATTTATAGATATATTGAGGAATACTAAAGAGGTGTGGGCACAATTCCAAAAAATGGATGAGGTACAGGGTCACTAAAGACCCAAGGTATGCGTTTAAGGGTTAATATGAAGTTTTTTCCACCAAAACTGTTGTTGTGATACAGTTCAGGATGTCAGCTTGTGTTGTTGTGTGCTGTCTTTTACTGTTTTTAATAAAAATAGGTATTGTTTAATTGCTTTAAACAAATGTTGCCATTGTGCTACACTGGGTCTCTGAATATGTATGAACTGCATTGCTCTAAACATCTAATTTAAAACCTAACAAAAGTTTGTTAGAGTTCAAAATGCATTTATATATATATATATATATATATATATATATATATATATATATATATATATATACAGTTGAAGTCAGAAGTTTACATACACCTTAGCCAAATACATTTAATCTCAGTTTTTCACAATTCCTGACATTTAATCATAGAAAAAATTCCCTGTCTTAGGTCATTTAGGATCACTACTTTATTTTAAGAAAGTGAAATGTCACAATAATAGTAGAGAGAATGATTTATTTCAGCTTTTATATCTTTCATCACATTCCCAATGGGTCAGAAGTTTACAAACACTTTGTTAGTATTTGGTAGCATTGCCTTTAAATTGTTTAATTTGGGTCAAACATTTTGGGTAGCCTTCCACAAGCTTCTCACAATAAGTTGCTGGAATTTTGTCCCATTCCTCCAGACAGAACTGGTGAAACTGAGTCAGGTTTGTAGGCCTCCTTGCTCGCACACGCTTTTTCAGTTCTGCCCACAAATTTTCTGTCAGATTGAGGTCAGGGCTTTGTGATGGCCACTCCAATACCTTGACTCTGTGGTCCTTAAGCCATTTTGCCACAACTTTGGAGGTATGCTTAGGGTCATTGTGCATTTGGAAGACTCACCCATTTGCGACAGAGCTTTAACTTCCTGGCTGATGTCTTGAGATGTTGCTTCAATATATCCACATAATTTTCCATCCTCATTATGCCATCTATTTTGTGAAGTGCACCAGTCCCTCCTGCAGCAAAGCACCCCCACAACATGATGCTGCCACCCCCATGTTTCACGGTTGGGATGGTGTTCTTCGGCTTGCAAGTCTCACCCTTTTTCCTCCAAACATAACGATGGTCATTATGGCCAAACAGTTCAATTCTTTTCATCAGACCAGAGGACATTTCTCCAAAAAGTAAGATCTTTGTCCCCATGTGCACTTGCAAACTGTAGTCTGGCTTTTTTATGGTGGTTTTGGAGCAGTGGCTTCTTCCTTGTTGAGCAGCCTTTCAGGTTATGTAGATACAGGACACGTTTTACTGTGGATATAGATACTTGTCCACCTGTTTCCTCCAACATCTTCACAAGGTCCTTTGCTGTTGTTCTGGGATTGATTTGCACTTTTTGCAACAGAATGCGTCTCCTTCCTGAGCGGTATGATGGCTGCATGGTCCCATGGTGTTTATACTTGCATACTATTGTTTATACAGATGAACGTGGTACCTTCAGGTGTTTGGAAATTGCTCCCAAGGATGAACCAGACTTGTGGAGGTCCACAGTGTTTTTATGAAGTCTTGGCTGATTTCTTTTGATTTTCCTATGATGTCAAGCAAAGTTTGAAGTTTGAAGTTAGGCCTTATACATACATCCACAGGTACATCTCTAATTCAGTACACCTCCCAGAAGCTAATTGGCTAATTGTCTAAAGGCTTGACATAATTTTCTGGAATTTTCCAAGCTGCTTAAAGGCACAGTTAATTTAGAGTATGTAAACTTCTGACCCACTGGAATTGTGATATATTCAAATAAAAGTGAAACAATCTGTCTGTAAACAATTGTTGGAAAAATTATTCATGTAATGCACAAAGTAGATGTCCTAAACAACTTGCCAAAACTGTAGTTTGCTAATATTAATTCGTGGAGCGGTTACAAAAAATGAGTTTTAATGACTTTAACCTACGTGTATGTACACTACTGACTTCAATTGTATATATATATATATATATATATATATATATATAAGATATACTGTCCAAACTGAAAACAAAAAACATTTGGGCATGTCCATATTTAGTGTGATGAAGTACATCTGTGTTAAGGTTACTCTGCCAGGACAGTATGTGAACCTTAGGGGAACTAACTCAATGTATCCACTAAAAGTGACATTGGAATCAGTTGGTTTAAAGTAATTACAAAATGACTAAGATAAGTTAAATTAATTCAAAAAATAGGTTTAATATTTTGTTATATATGCAATAAAATGCTTTTTGGGGCCACTGTATCTTACTACAGTCCATAAAAACAATTAAAGAAAACCCAGTAAGGGTTTTGAAACATCACATTTTGTTACAAATGTGCTTTTGTATAACGGTACCATGAAAAGGGGAGGTATACATGCTTTGGGTTTGTTAATACACTGGACAACAATGATATTTCTCTCCTACCCAAACCCATTCAGCTCTCTGAATAGTCACCTTACATAACCATTAGGATCCATTCAGGAGGCATGAAGGATGCTGTTTCCCCACTGAGAACAGTGGGTTTAGTTTAAGGCCAGCCTCGTCAGAGGAGCTGATGTGAATACAGGCAGGTTCCAGCAGTTGCTCTGTGACCCAGGTGAACATTAACCCACAACTGACTCAGAGCACCCCACCAATCTCTATAAATCACTGTATTCCTCACCAGCATCCATGACAGCATCAGCGTGGCCACTGCTCTCTGTCAGGATTCCCTTTTACAGTGTGATCAGTCTCTGAGCTGAAAGGCAGATTAAAGATGTATTTGCCTCAACTGATCCATTCTCATTTTGCCATTCACTCCGTGGGTCTGTGTAGAGGATCGATCAATAAACCAAGAAAGAATCACAAATACACCAATGATAAATTCCTTCACAGTTTGTAGGGTCATGAAAATGTCTGTTTACATGCAGTAGACAGTGTGCTTCCAGAACATCCCTTAGATATGGAACAATGAATGATTAATATTTGGATATTTGATACAATAGATGAATACTCTGTTTCAAGAATACCAGCTGCTGTTTATGGTTTGTTTATTTGATTGTGTGTTTCGGGCATTGCTTCAAAAATTTATGGACAGTGTGATTTCACTATTCTTAGTTGTCTTATAGATCCCCTCTCAATGTAAGTTTGTTTTACATTGAAATTATTGCACTTTCCATTATGAGGGTCATTAGTTAATATTTATACTGATATTTGATATTGATTACAATTCAAATGTATTCGTTTAGGATACTTGACAACACAAATTGTTCTAAAATTAAGAAAAAGATTTCTAAAATGTCTCTTAAAATTTATGGGCTGGGGGAAATTGTTTGATATTTGTTAGATAATTGATAACCAAATCTTGTACTGCTCCAATGATTGAACCCATTTTTAAATTTAAAAAGAAAAGTCAAATGGGTCAAAAATTACCCGAACAATAACAGAGGGTTAAATAAGACAGTGGAGCTTAAGATATAATGAATTACTGTCTATTTGCTTTTTACCCCTCATCATAAGTCGGACAGTAATAGGGCTGGATTATTGTGTGGGTCATGAGTTAATATTTACGTGTGATATTTGATATTAATGTAACAGAAAATGTTCCCATATGTTCGATAGTCATCTTTCAAATTTTATATCGAAACAAAAAATAAAGATCATAATTTGAAAGACATTATAAAGTGTTCAACTTCAAAGGATAAATTTGATCTCAGTTTGAAACAATGTTACCAATTAGCCCTGGCAAAGATTGGCCTCCTGACCTCTGACCCCTGCCAGGCTCTCTTGCCCATTAAAACCCTTTGGGGCCCAGCTGGAGTTGATGTAGTGCCCATTCTCTTCCGATCACTAAACACACAGCTAGATCCAGTTTGTAACTTCCATTTTCTGTCCCTTTGTCCCTTCTCTCTGTTCTCTGTGTGTCCAGCTTGCTCTCATGTTGACCTCTGAGTCTTGTACGTAAGCAAAGATCCAGCCCTTCCCTGCTGTGTCTGTTGCATCTACAAATATCTAATATAAAAACCATTCCTCATTATCAAATGCCGCTTATGATATTATGGTTGTTTCACTACCTCAAAACAAATTATCACTAGACATCATTCATTTCACGTAATTTAACCAATATTTGTTGGTTAAATTACCAATTGGGGGGGGGTCACAAATATAATTGTCCTCTTTGGTCCTTTAAAAATTAAAGGTTATTAATATTAATATTAATACATTTTATTTTTATTAAAATTGTTTACATTTTCTGAATTAAGGCTTTAAATGCGATAAAGGCATAACATTTTATATTTTTTGGTTTTAAAAGATACATTTTTTTTTTTTTTTAGTTCACATAGTACAAGACAAACACTGTGTCTGCATTGTTAGCAATTTGCCTGTTTTAGTCATCTTTCCTTTCTTTTTTGTGCTGTCTCAAAGAAAAGACAAATATAATTTTCATTTCTTTTCATCACAGATGTATCTGTGAAATGACATGACATCAGCTGGCTAGCAAAAAGAAAATTCACAAAATGATTTACTGCCCACAAGTTGTCCCTCATTGTTACTAAAAGTAGTCCATGCATCACAAAACTGTTGTGTGGCCCCAGAAAGCTTGGAATATAATGCACGAGTCATATGGACTACTGTTATGATGTCTTTATACTGAACCTTTAATAACGATTTATAGTATTTGTCCTTTATGAAGCTTGACAGCTCCTGCTCACAAGAAATTGTTAGTCTGTACAACATTTAAATAATAAAATAGTGGGCAAATATTGCATGTTTAGTTATATACTAACATCTTACATGACACAAACACTCTTAACCTGAACTGCTGACACTGATGCGTGTGTGCTGGAATAATCCACAAGGTTCCAGCTCAGCTTCTTAAACTTGAGTACCGCCTTCATCGATTTGATTGGCTATCTCAAATGACATTGACAAGCGGTGTTAGTCCACTGTGCATGCTAAAAATTTAACTTATTTAATCCATTATGTTATTCCTGCAACAACTTAATGACAATTAGACAGTGGTGCATAATGGACTGCAGCAGAACAGCATCAAGGATATCAATTATTTGGGGGAACAATCTGGACATATCTGATTACTGGGGGGGACTTGTCCCCCTCAATGTATATTGTGGTTACGGCCCGGCCTTATTGTATTTTTACTATTAGGTTTGTTAAAATTGCTAAAATTATAGGCTATCATTTACAGCGCTGTGAGAGCTTGAATTGAACTGAAACAATGGTTATAATCATTGTTGTTGGCTGCATTGTTAACGCAGCACCTCCATAGAATGCTAATAAGCATTGCTCTCTCTCTCTCTCTCTCTCTCTCTCTCTCTCTCTCTCTCTCTCTCTTTCTCTCCACTTCTGAAGCTCTTCTTCTTTCAGGGAAGTGTAGTAAAAGAGACCAGCAGTAAGATCTTTGGTGGCTCCCTGGGAGCAAAATCAAAGGACTCATTGATAACCAAACAGGGTGACATCATTGGGTTACATGTTTATACCCAGCAGGATGCTCTCTTTCATAACTGTATGACTGTCTTTTAAGCGGCATTCAACTGAGGACAAAAAAGTCCACAACAAAGTTTTAAAGTCACATTACAGTAAGTTTAACATAGCCATCACAGGTCAAACTGGTCATCTTGCAATAGGGAAAATTTGGTTAGCTGACTGAACAACTCCAAATATGCTTCTATGTGTCTACTTTTACACCCTTAACTATATATATAACTGACATTCTTCACGGAGAATTTACTTTGATGATAATATAAAATCCAGTGGCGCAAAAACCATATATGCAAGGTATGCAATGCATAGGGGTGCCATGTAAGGGGGGCGCCAGCAGCTCACTAAAAGTGGTGCAATCGGCCTCCTCAACCCCTCCAACACCCCCCCCCCACCCCCCATCTCTCTCTTCTGAAAAAAAAAGGAAAATTCTGAAAAAAAAATAAATAAAAATAAAAATAAAAAAATTTATACCTGCTTTCTTACCACAAGTGTACAGGGTCATTAAAGACCCAAGATATGTAATGATGTCTTTACTTTTCTTTTCTCTTTTTTTTCTTTTTTTTTTTCCATGAATCGTATTTTTATAAGTTTTCTGTCTGTATTTAGTAAGACCTTTGATATTAGGGCAAAAATCATATTCCTGATAATAATTTTTTTATTGTTTTCCTGTAAAAATAGATCAATTTGCCTTATCTTGTTATAGAAACAACACTGCATAAGATATTTATGTTTTTCAGAGGATGTATTTTTAACATGTGTATTTTGTCTTACTGTACTGGCAGAGTTTTTATAGTCAAAACAAGTGAAAAAATCTACCAGTGCTGAAGAAGTAATCCAAAGTATTTAGAATACGTTACTGACCTCAAGTAATCTAATGAAACACGTTACAAATTACATTTTACAGCATTTATTCTGTAATCTGTAGTGGAATACATTTCAAAAGTAACCTTCACAACCCTGTGTGCACATACATATTTTACATGCTGTTTCCTGCTCAAGGTGGTGCTGATGTTTCAGTGATTGACTTGATTTGCATTTGACACTGCTATTTGATGAAGAAGCAACGTGAAAGTAAACTATAGCAGGTGTAACACATGAACAGTATGATTAGGCTATTGTCATTTGGGTGTACTACTGAAAGTTGTGCATCAATTTAGACTCAAAAAGTGCCTATGAAAATACATGTGCGTAGCTTATGTGCAGCTTATATGTTATGTGTAGCTCAATATGTGCTTGACAGTTGACTAAAGTTGGTTGCATCTCATGAAATTTCAGTGTAAAGTAATTAATCCTGTTCTAAATTTGTTGCGTCATCTCTTTGATAAATAAAAATAAAACATACAAATATATCAGAATATATTCTATTCTATTATTTTCTAATTGTCTTGAAAATGTTTTGAAAATTTTACTCTGTCTTGGAATTTTGTAGATACATTTGTGATAGATCTACGTGACAGGTTTCTAAAGACCCGAGTACGTAATAATGTTTGCCGAAACACCCATGAATTTAAGGGTTAATAAAGTATTAAACAACTATAGAAAATGTATTTCTAATGACAGATGAATTAGAATAATCAGAGCTGTCTGAAATTTAAATATCACACAACTGAAAGTATTGAAAGTAGCTCTTGTAAAATAAATGCATGTTGTGCCTTTTATTTCAGCAAGATGAAGTATCTTTTGAGAACAAGTGAACTTTACTTAATTACAAATGCGTAATATTGTCTACCCTTCAGCCGAACAGGGAGCTATGTTTTCCTGCATATTCTATGACCATAGAGCAACAATGTGGTCACTCTTACTGTGTGGCATTGGCATGGTTTTTGTTTCCATCAAAAACATGTGGCTCATCCTCTAAGTTTTGTTATAGAGCAGGACTTTTGAAAATTGTTGTTTCAGACCTGTAGGAGGAAAACAGAAAACAACAGGGAGGTTCTTCAAACATGCACCTCCATCCTCTCTCACGCTGCTGCACAAGATGTCCAAAATGCCCAGCATATTTTAAATATCCAGAATTTTCACCAAACGTTCTACTCAAAGTAAATGACAATGCTGTAATTAATGAGAAGCTCCTGAACTTTAACCTTAAGGTATTTTTAATATACCACACAAAAAAAGTCTGTGCAAATATCACGGATATCACAACTGTCCCTGTGATAGCCTTAGATCTTTAAATGGCAAAAAAAAAAAAAAGATCTGACTGTGGCCTTTGCTTGTTAGCCAATCAGAAAACTGGAAAGCGGTTCTCTACAAATGGTGTGAGTTTAGGGCCAGCAATGAAAGACAGGGACAGTGTTGGGGAAACCTGTTTGGAAATGTTTTGGAAATGCCGCTTGAATGCCACTTGATTTGTTGAAATGCCGCTTGATTTCTGTGCTAGAAGTCAAATGTAAGTGATTTCTAGCACAGAAATCAATTACAGCAGTTTTAAAGGGTCAAAAGCTTATCAGTTAAAACTATATTGTGACAAATTAAAAAAAGGGCTTTAAAGTTTCCCTGAAAGCACATGTACATAACCCAGACATGTACACATAAAATATGTACATATTTTTTACGTTGTTTGCTCATCTTCAACAAATCTATAAAACGTATGCTATAAGTATGTCTTGGATGTCAAAAAGACATTCAGCAGATGTCTTTGAGACATTTATGATTTAGAATGTTTGTAAATCTGATCTTTTTATGATCATCTGTTTAGCAAATGTTAATTAGAATGTGATGCTTTCCAGATGAAAAGATCTAAAACAGACATCTCAGAGACGCACGTGTGCTATCAGGGTTGAGATCACCACAGAGCGTGTCCTAAGGTTTAGTTACATTGTGTTAGACATTGTCCCCAAAAACTCATTACCAATCACACAAACTCAAACACATGCAATACAACATACAGTGTGAGATTTCAGTCAGTCAGATAACTTATACAAATAGTGTTTGTCACGAGAAGGAGAGGTTGGTAAGGGGTACTTGTTGAATGGAATTTATCAAGTGGTAAAAAAAATAAATAAAAAAAAAGAAAAACTACAAAAGGGATTGTAAAATTTCAACACTTTGGGAATTGGCAAATACTAGTCTATAATATTTAGTATGAGGAAATTGATCTAATCTTATCCACTATACAATTAAGACCATGTGATGAACTCCGAGATGTCTGTTTTAGATCTTTTCAATGGGAAAGCATCACAATCTAATTAACATCTGCTAAACATCTTAAAAAGATCAGATTTACAAACATTCTAAATCATAAACGCCTCAAAGACATCTGCTGTAAAATCTGAGAGAAAACCTCTTAGAGACATATTAAAAATACGTGTTCCAGATGTAAATACACACATTAAATAGACGTCTGGGTGATGTACGTGTGCTATCAGGGATGTTATCTGTACCAACCGTCTCTTTCTATACCCAGTGTTGCTGCTAAAAATAGCAAAGCTAGTTTAGCTAGCTACCTTGCTGAAAAGACCAGATTAACCAGAATGCAATTCCCATGCTGGTCTAGGCTGGTTTATGCTGGTTAGTGCTGGTTTGGTTCTGGTCTAGCTGGTTGACCAGCATAGCCATGCTTTTCACCAGCTAAACCATGCTGTTGAAGCTTGTTGACCAGCATTTTCTTTCTGATGAAGCTGGTTAAGCTAGTTTAAAAGGACACTAGCACATCAGCTACCCCTGCTGGGGGACCAGCACCCAAAACACAACATAAGCTGGTGACCAGCAATGCTGGTCTTTTCAGCAGGGTAAACTTCTCAGTGGGGAGTATCTCAACAGTACCGTCACTAGTTTTTAGAAGCAAATCAATTAAGTGCTATGTTAACATTGTGGAAAGCTACAGCATTCCATTTTCCCAGACAAATATTTTAGCAATCAAGTTGTATCTCCGGTATTTTCTGTCAGATGTTTAGAATCAGAACTAGTGTAACAGAAGCCAGCTGGTAGGTAGCTGTGCAGTGTGTAAACCTCACTTCCCTGCCATCAGAGTCACACTAGCAATTGTTAGCACGCCCACCTCCAATGCCGAAGACAACGGATCGAATTCCGCTCAGTGCGGGTCGAGTAGGACCAGTTACACTAGCGATGCCCAATTTGCCAGTGAACCCCTTTTGTAAGTCGTTTCTTTCCAATGAATCGGTCAAAGTCCATGATAGCACACGTACATCACCCAGACGTCTATTTGATGTGTATGTTTACAGTTGAAGTCAGAAGTTTACATATACATAGTTGAAGTCATTAAAACTAATTTTTAACCACTCCACACATTTAATATTAGCAAACTATAGTTTTGGCAAGTCGTTTAGGACATCTACTTTTCGCACAAGTTATTTTTCCAACAATTGTTTACAGTTTCACCTTTAATTGACTATATCACAATTCCAATGGGTCAGAAGTTTACATACTCTAAGTTAACTGTGCCTTTAAACAGCTTGGAAAATTCCAGAAAATTATGTCAAGCCTTTAGACAATTAGCCATTTAGCTTCAGATAGGAGGTGTACTGAACTGGAGGAGTACCTGTGGATGTATTTTAAGGCCTACCTTCAATCTCAGTGCCTCTTTGCTTGACATCATAGGAAAATCAAAAGAAATCAGTCAAGACCTCAGAAAAAAAAAATTATGGACCTTCACAAGTCTGGTTCATCCTTGGGAGAAATTTCCAAACACCTGAAGGTACCACGTTCATCTGTACAAACAATAGTATGCAAGTATAAACATCATAGGACGACGCAGCCATCATATTGCTCAGGAAGGAGACGCATTCTGTCTCCTAGAGATCATCGTAGTTTGGTGCGAAAAGTGCAAATCAATCCCAGAACAACAGCAAAGGAACTTGTGAAGATATCCACAGTAAAATGTGTCCTGTATCGACATAATCTGAAAGGCTGCTCAGCAAGGAAGAAGCCACTGCTCTAAAACCGCCATAAAAAAAACAGACTACAGTTTGCAAGTGCACATGGGGACAAAGATCTAAATGTCCTCTGATCTACTGAAACAAAAATTGAACTGTTTGGTCATAATGACTATCGTTATGTTTGGAGGAAAAGGGGTGAGGCTTGCGAGTCGAAGAACACCATCCCAACCGTGAAGCATGTGGATGGCAGCATCATGTTGTGGGGGTGCTTTGCTGCAGGAGGGACTGATGTACTTCACAAAATAGATGGCATCATGAGGAAGGAAAATTATGTCAATATATTGAAGCTATATCTCAAGACATCAGCCAGGAAGTTAAAGCTTGGTCACAAATGGGTCTTCCAAATAAACAATGACCCCAAGCATACCTCTAAAGTTGTGGCAAAATGGCTTAAGGACAACAAAGTCAAGGTATTGGAGTGGCCATCACAAAGCCCTGACCTCAATCTGATAGAAAATTTGTGGGCAGAACTGAAAAAGCGTGTGCGAGTAAGGATGCCTACAAACCTGACTCAGTTTCACCAGTTCTGTCTGGAGGAACAGGACAAAATTCCAGCAACTTATTGTGAGAAGCTTGTGGAAGGCTACACAATAGTGTTGGGTTCAAGTACACTTTAGTCGAGTCTTAGTCAAGTCCGAGTCTTTAACCAATCGAGTCCGAGTTGAGTCCGAGTCCAGAAGGGGCTGAGTCAATCTCAAGATCGAGTCCATAACATGTCTTTGAGACGTTTATGATTTAAAATGTTTGTAAATCTGATTTTTTAAGATGTTTAGCAGATTTTAATTAGATTGTGATGCTTTCCAGATGAAAAGATCTAAAAACAGACATCTCAGAGATGTAGGTGTGCTATCTGGGTTGTTTGTAAAACAGTCTGAATCAGTTTGCAATTAAATCTGAATCATTCACACACCTCACACAAACACTGAATCATTTGGAGCCGTTTCATACTCAGAAGAACAGTAATAGGATACTTGAAGATGGAGAACTAAAAAGAACGCTGCACAAAGTGGATATATGCCTTCGATCAGCTGAAACACAACCCGCATCCAGTCATTTGCCAGAGATGGTCTTAATTATGTTAAACGTGCATGTGCAGCATGTGAAAATTTTCCAACCAAAAGTACCATGGTAGTACCTTTTAGGGAACACTTTAGAGTAGCATGTAAATACTATGGTACATGAACATGGTAATCATACAGAATGTTATATATCAAAGTACCATATGGTATTACCATCTGATACCATAGGAGTAAACAGAGACAGAGCACTATTATCAATCTTGGAGAAAAATTATTTACTTCAACATCAACTTTGTTTTCTCCATAAAGCATAAATAATGATTTTAAAAGATTGATTTCATTTTATACAAAAATAATACGAGGAGAGAATCACATTTTGTATAAATCCACCATAAAACAGGAGAATACACCAGTACTGTAGCCTCAGGTCAACTGGCAGTGGGTACATAGTCAACAATGTTAAAAAAAACAATAAACTTTGAAGTGACCTTTTGAAAAGTATTAAAACTCTCATACAGGACAGAAAGGGAAAGGGAAATATGTCATTCTTCATTTTATCAAAATGTGCCAGTAAATGTGTAAGAAAACTATTGACAATCCCAATAAAAACTATTTCACAATGCTTCCTGGTAGTTCAGAGTTGCGTGAGAAGGTAATACTGTTTGAAATGGCCACCTGGCTGACACAACTTCTTTCCCAACTTTAATGAAATTACTACTGATCACAATGGACCAATTCAGCAGAAGACTCTTTTCCATTTTACCATGTATTCCTTTACCAGTGACAATAACCGCTTGATTGTGGGTCAGTATTTAGATTAGGAAGGAACACCATGATTCATGTCCGAGTAGACAGAGTTATCTCTTTCTCTGATTGACCGTCTCTCAGCACTAATCCAGTATTACTTGGATGAGGGTTTGTCATGCCATGGAATTCCATGTGAACGCTGGCACAGATAATCGATTCTTATCTATCTGAATGACAACACTAATGCCGATATTCAAAGTTGAAAGATCAGTATGTCCATTGAAGTCCTTTTTATCATGTTTTGTTGACTGTGCTTTAACATTTATCTTTCTATCTTACTTTTAGCAAAGTTGAAATACCACTTCACAGGCCCCGCCACACATCCAAACTGTGTTCTCTAACACACTGCATATAGTCTAACACTTCCTTCCTGTTCCATAGATTGTCCTGAATTGCAGTTTACATGTTCAGCAAGACAAATAAAACAGCACGCCACATGGACTATCAAATATTTACATACTTCAGACTAATGACATAATAATAAAATAATTGCTTCTATTTACATCCAACTGTACAGAACATTGTCTATGCATGCTGATCTCATGGAAGACTTAATTTCATCAAAGTCATACATTATAAAGCCCCACTGTTGCTTCTAGGTTAACATTTATGATTGTCATTGTATCAGCAGTTCAATTATGCCTTCATTGAGCATGTTTAGAAATACTTGGACACATATTGTGGTCCTATTCCAGGAACCGTCTGTGCAAAGCAACCATTCTGTCCATTGACAAGCACATTGGGTGTCTTTCCACTGGAGCACTTTTGGACTTCCAGTATGTCTTTGTATCTGTAGCTTTATCTGACCATGTTGTGTATATTTCCTATCCATTTGTTCTTCAAAATTGCAGGATGATCCATGTTCATTGAATTTTTATTTCCATCCATGCTGGGAAATCAAATACTGTCACTAAAAGTTTTTGTGTGAAATGGCATCTTCCCCTTGTTGATCATACAACCTAGGACAACCATTCTTCTTGTCACTCTACGATAAAACAAAACTAACCAACAGTGTTTGATTGTGGTCTGCTCACAGCGTCCATCCCGCCCTCAACCGCAGCCCCTGGTTTATTGACTAACTCATTGTCCAGTGTGCTATTAGCACTTATTAGGGGTTGCCACAGATACGGGTGTGATGAGGGGGAATGGGGAGGATGTGCTCCTGTTGCTAGGTGTCAAAGAAGTCAGGTGTATATGCTCACCAGGCCTGCAGCGGACACTGCAAAAATAAAGGAAGAAAAAGGAAATGGTCAAGAAAGCAAATGTTTCCCTTGCCAATGCAAAAGAACAGATCCACAAAGTATTGAATTTCTTAAGGCGTCACAGGCATTATCAGCTTTACACCTCTGCCACACCTGACCAAATATGTTCCTCATTCTCCTTCCTCTAATTCTACTGTGTTCTTTTCCATTGAAACTGGCATTTTTGTATTGTTTGGGTCTTCTGTTTTTTCCCTTTCTTTGGAGAGGGTGAGGCAGGTGACCCTGTCATGACCCGTTGGCTGACAAACAGCCTCACCCGATAAAGGTGCCGGCCAGCTGCTCAACTACACTCATTAGATGTAGGTCTCAGAGTGGAGGTAAGTTTTTGTTGTTGGGTTGAGTGGAATAGCTCAGCAAACAGGAGGGTTATAAAGCCTGAGCGTAGTTTGTAATGTCCCCCAAAGCGCCCATCGCCCACGGCAGCACCACCCAGTCTAAATACAGCACACTGATAAGAGACTTGAAATTGCTCTCTCAGCACAGGGGGTTGAGGGACCACATACCTGAGATATATAAATGCATTCCATTGTTAGCTCTACTTGGTGAATATTAACTATTTCACAAAGGTAAGATAATTCAGATATTTAAAGATGATCCAGAATAGAGAACTTAATACAAAAGGTTATTGTAAATGGTGAGATTAAGGATCTTGATAAGTAAGGCACATGCTGGCAGTAGGTTCAAGCCATCAGGCCCAATGCTGTTGATGATGCAGCAGCGTGGGAAATTGGCCGTGTGAAAGCTGTGACTACAGACTGCATTTCAGGCTAGAGCGGTCACAGAGTGCAGGGTAAAGGGGAAGCAGCATAATTACTGCATGCACTCCCGTCCACATTAGAAAAGCAGGAGAGCGACGACTTTGTTTAACAATAAGGATAATTTCCTGACCTCAGCAACTTGACTTAAGAGTGGCATTGCAGAGAGATAGAAGAGACATTTTGATTAAAGTCTTGATTAAAGACCAAATTATCTTCTAGACTATATTTTCCACATTAATTGTGTTGCTCTATAATCTTACTATATGTCAGCAATTGTCTCATTTAGAAGAAAGAAAGAAAGAAAGAAAGAAAGAAAAAGAAAGAAAGAAAAAGAAAGAAAGAAAGAAAGAAAGAAAGAAAAAAAAAGTGTCAAAGAAAGTGAAAGGAGGTTTTATCAATCAAACCGTGCTCAGGCTGGGATCACGGGTGACTGATTGGTCAGTCTGTTCAAAGGAATTAGGAATTCTGAGGAGTATCCACATTTTGGCTTGCTCCACTGATTGTGATGTTCAACAAGCTCGGCTAAACAAAAGACATCGAAGCAGGTCGAGTGTGCGCACAGATTCTCTGCTTTAATAAAATCTTGGCAGCCATTTTCCAACAGATAACTGAAAAACTCAACATAATGCCTATTCTAACTGCAGGGAAATTGCATCAATTAAAGGAATAATTCACCCAAAAATTTAATTCTCTAATCACTTACTTTCATGCACCCAGATGTGTATGACTCTCTTTCTTTTGCTGAACACAAACAAAGATTTTTCAGAAGAATATTTCAGCTCTGTAGGACCTTTCAATGAAAGTGAATGGTGGCCAGAACTTTGAAGCTCCAAAAAGCACAGTGGTTTAATTTGCATCTTCTGAAGCATTGCAATCACTTTGGGTGAGAAAGAGATCAATATTTCAATCCATTTTTAATATACAGTAAATCGCCACTTTCACTTTAAGAATGTGAAAGTGAAAATGGAGATTTATAGCAAAAAAAAGGACTTAAATATTGATCTGTTTCTCAACCACACCTATCATATCACTTCTGAAGATAAATATTTAACCACTGAAGTCATATGGATTACTTTTATGCTGCCTTTATATGCTTTTTGGATCTTCAAAATTCTGGTCACCATTCACTTGCATTGTATGGACCTACAGAGCTGAAATATTCTTCTAAAAATCTTTGTTTGTGTTCAGCAGAATAAAGAAAGTCATACACATCTGGGATGTCATGAGGGTGAGTAAATCATTTTTGGTTGAACTATCCCTTTAAAATTTGAATGCTTAAAACTTAAACCTGAAATGTTAGTAATTACAGTAAATATTGATTAAAATTTTTGGTCAGGTGACCTTAGCTTGAAGGAATATTCCAGGTTAAATGCATACAAGTTATGATCTATTGACAGCATCTGTGGCATGATGTTGATTACCACATAAGATAATTTGGACTAGTACCTCAGATTTCCAAGAAACAAACAAAAAAACAGTTATGGACTTACAAGTCAATGGGGAAATATATACAATAGTTGCCCCATGGACTTCCATTGTAAGTGTCACAGATGTTTTCAGTACAGCTTAACTTGAATTTAACCCAGACTGAGAGAGGGTCTACAATCCTCACCCAATGCAAATCTACAGAGTGACTATATATAAACAGTATTTACCCAGGAGAGACCCCCTAGTTGCATCATCTTGTTTACAGGAGCATCCTAATGTGATAGGAATTAGACAAGCAAAAAAGTCAAAAAACAGTCACAACTATTAAATATTGAATGGGAGTGTGGAAATGTAGAGTGAAAGTTTAAGTTTGAAGCTTTAAGTGATTACAGCTTATGATTCCATCCCACATGGGTTTATTTCTCCATAAGAAGCTTGATTGAAACATGTAGAACATGCAGACAAGATGTGACCTCCCATTACAGAAACAACAATCTCAGTAAGAGTTGATCCAAGAGATTCTCATGTGTACTGGTAAATGTTGTGGATGACTGACCTGTTTGCTGGAGGACATTGAGCTCAGGGTACTGAGACTGTTGGCATCCGTCACCACCATGGTGGGGGGGAAACGAGAAGGGTGAGAATACTGGGGAGGCTCCTGCTTGTGTGAATACACTGTAAAGACAACACACAGAGAGAAGCTCACATCAGTACCTTGAGGATGATTTTGAGCTGTTTCTTTTTTATGCATGATTAATGGTTCTTAATTAATTGATCTTGAATATATCTTGATTAGATCATTATAAGCAGATCTTGAAGGAAGGTGGATCCACTGACTGTGTGAGTGTGAGACGGAGGCCATAAAGGGCTGCTGGCTCATGTGGCCAGGCGACTGTTGCATAAGCTGCTGATGAGGACTGTTCAGCTGCTGCGAGAACTGTACAGGCTGCAACGCTGCCAGACTGCTTGCAACGCTGTTAATGACGGGTACTGTCTGTGCCTGTGATGAGTTCAAACCTGCATGCAAGGACAATGAAATTATGTCATTATGTCAAGAGGAGACAAAGACAAAGAGTTTCATTCACAAATAAATGCTTACGCATTTCTGATTGCAGAAATAATTCACACGCAAAATTTCCGCTGGATTCACAACAGGTGCGTTAGCACATAAATTTGTTCTTACCTTCTGTTGATGAAGGAGTGCATCCATGCAATTAGTAATTTGCATAAGACATGCTCAAATGATTGCAACAGAATGATTTATGTCAATATAATGATTTCAATAGAATGATTTACTGTATATATTTATATATAAATCTTAACCTTATGTCATTTTGACAATTTTTTGTTTTTGTTTTTGTTTTTTGCTTAATCCAATTGGAATAAAATTTCTTCACTTTGTTCACATTTAGTATCTGAAAACACACCACTGACCATTTTCTTTACAATTTTTTTGCTTTATTTCACTTTGTTACACCTGCTGTGTTCCCGGTCAAAAATGACCAGCCATTGGAAATGAATGGATTAGACTACAAAATACAGAAATATTAAATGTTCAGGAGCATCCCAATCCTTTATATGAGCACATACAATATGTGGATGTGTGTTTGCACACACAGAATCCTCTGACATGTGCACACACACACACACACACACACACACAAAACGTGTGTTGAGCGTCCTCTTGTGCATCATCTTTCCATGTCCACTCTTTGAGGAATATTTCAAGATCTACTCATCATATTATGTTGTGTTTGGGCTCATTTGAATCGGGATAGTCTGCTGTAAGTTACAATATGACATTGTCTATGTTATATGTATGTTTCAGGAAGTAATAAGGAAAAACATCACAAAAAGACACTTATACAGTATTTATGTGTGTCAGTGGGAATTTCATACACTAAAACTCACTGCAGTTTGGCCTCTGAGTGAAATCAAATGTTCATTGCATTTTACTAATTGAGACTTTTCCAACGATATATAGCACATAGCTATCTCATCTTTTTTATGTTTTTACCAAGTCTCAATATAATTGTTGTGATAACAAATTTGCAAATTATGAGAACAAAACAGTTCCAATTTGTCAGCAAATTAAAAATCATTATTTAAGAAATGGTAGAATCAGCTATATACATTGTAAAGTCCAGATTCTAAGTTTTAAAATGACACCTATTTTGCTTAGACCAAGCAAGTGGTTATTAATTTATTACATAACTTATTATTTAAAAAAATTTCTGCAGGGAGTGCCCCCACTAGCCCGGTATAAGTTCCGTTCAATGAATCCTTCTATCAATAAAAAAAACGTATTATTTAAAAATATGTTCAAAAAAGAAGTACAAAACCTGTCATAAGTACGAAAAAATATCTAATGCAATATCTTGGGGGAAAATATGCAATATGAGAGATTTATTAACAATCTTAGTGGGCCGGTTATTTTTAACCTGGATCATAAAAGATGTAAACACAAAACGAACATAACACAAGAATTAAATGATCTCCATATCTCATAGAGCTATAACCCACATCATACTCTAAAATAAGCAGTCATACCGTAAAAAAAACAAATTTTTTACGTAATATTTAAATTACATTTAACCGTAATATGAGAGTCTGGTTTTTGTGTATGTGTAGTTTTAACTGGTTTTAAATTTTATTGTTAATTTAGTTAAGTTGAATTAATTTAAGTGCAAATTTAATTTCTGAGTGAAAACGGGGACACAGGGGTTTCATGCACAAATACATGTGTACGCACGGTTACACCCTGTCTACATCGGATGCGACCAATCGTGTTGCAATGGCTTTATGCATTCTACAATGAACACGTAAAAGCAAACGTTCAAAGAAAATGACATGCACAGACAATCAGCCGTAGCATAAAGTGCATGCAGCACGTCAGAAAGAGAACGTCGTGACGCAACAGTCGCGCTGCATCCAGCCACACTGCGATGGTCGCGACATGTTGTGCTGCTCATGTCTACTGTACACAGGGTGTTGGTGAATGAGGCCCAAAGTAAAAGAAAGAAAGACAAAGAAAGTGGTGGTAGAGTGCTCACTCTGTGCGATGGCCATGACTCCAGAGAGGGGCATTATGAGATTGGGGGTATGCTGGGGTGCGTGGTGGGATGCGTGAATGCTGGTCAGTGTGCTGACAGGAGGAAGGCCTCCACCTGATACCGAGATCTGTAAAGAAAACACACTATTTAGCAAAGCCACAGAGAATTCTTATTCTACTCAATGTCTCTAAATAACTTTCATGAGGTGATCCTCCCATCGTGGAAATTAGTGTCTAATCTGTGTTTTCATATTTTAATAAGGCTGGAATGACATGCGGGTGACTAAAGACAAGAGTTTTCATTTTTCGGTTCACTGTCCAATAAAACGGTTAGAATGCCTCTGTCAGAACTGTTTTAACTGTACTCTTATCTTAAGAAGGTATCGGAGCTCTGAGAGAGACACAGAGGGTTTATTTGAATAAGAGTTGCAAGAAGGCCGTGCTCAGACAACCGTCTGACTGCTTAGATAAGCTGCTGTCAAACTCCCTTCCTCCTGCGCTGACTTCCACCCTCCCATTGACAGAAATGCACCATAAAGCCATGATAAATTCAACATATAGTGCAAACTACTTATCTGTCAGTGGAACACTGCAGCCTTGCCGGAAAAATGTATGCACATAAAATGGTACTGAAACAAAAGGGTACATGAATATCTCACCCAACTCAAACATTAGTAATTAGATAGTGCTGGGGAATGGAAAAGAAAGATTTAACTTCATTGAGCGCGGTTGTCACTCAACTGACAGAGAACAAGCAAAACTCCACCTTTCTCCTCCCTCAACGGGGCATTTAATCAATACAAACATAATGTTTCTTTGTCAGGTTTGTTGGCACAGCCATGGCCGTGCCCCTTTCACACTACCACCGGCTAATATTTACTAACATCAGCCCCGCCGTGCACTGTAGGCCAAGGCCTGCCGTCTGCTTCTGCAGGGAAGTACAATGCTGCGCTTGTTAGACTACTTACTGAGTAAAGGTTGTATCTATCAGGCCCTACTTTGTGTTTCTGTGTCAAGAGTGACATGGCGTTATCTTATCTTGACCCAGGAGTGCCTACCATCTTGGCATCAGGTGACAGGAGGCTGTGGCTGGGGTCCAGGGTCCCCGGAGAGGCCTGCTGTAACACTGACTGGCTGGTCGCCATGGCATTGCTGCTATGGTGATTGATAGCTGTGGAGGAACTGACTTCGCCGGGACCCTGTTGGCTGTACCTGACACCTGTTGTGGAAAGGAAAGGAAAGGAAAGGGTGGGAAAGGAGGGAAAGAGAAAAAAGAAAGAAAATGCATTCAAACACCATTTGCAGAATGTGTGTCTCACACATTCGCTTTTAGTTCACTGACTGGGTGATTCTTACAAAACCTGTCAAGAAAATGCCCTGGTCCTATTTTACACCTACTACAAAATTATTATTATTTTTGTATTATATATATATATATATATATATATATATATATATATATATATATATATATATATATATATATATACACAATTATTGTCATGACATTTACACACATTTTATCCCGCAATTCTCATTACCGCAATCTGAAAAAAGATGGTCAGTATGATATTCTCATTACTGAAATGTGAAAAATATATATATATTATTTAAATTGTAAAGTATTGATGCATTTTAGTAGTACTCCCTTGTTACTGTCTTTCATTTTTGCTGATTTAAAAAAAAAAAAAATCATTGTACAATACAAAATATGACTGTGTTATTGCAGAGACTATTTAGCAGAGATGGGCCACTTCTGTTAAATCCAATGGGAGAAATTGGAATGCCCAATGGTTAACGGATGTAGAAAGAAAGTCCCGCCTTTTAAAAGAGCCAGTCACCTTTTAGATACAGACATCTCCTGTCAATCAACTCGATAACTCCCATGTGCATTAGCTATACATCCCAGAAACATTTAAGGGGGTCTGGGAAGCTCAGTGGTAAAGATGCTGGCTACCATCCCTGGAGTTCACTAGCTCACAAGTTCAAATCCAGGGGCATGCACTGGGAATTGGGCATTCCAAATTGGGTGAAAAAGAAAAAAAAAAGAGGCAAAATTTACAATTCTAGTGTTAGATTTTACTGCTGATTTTAAATATGTTCTTTAATCATAGTCTTGACCAACCGTTTTGGAGAATTCATTATTTCCCCATTCAAGTTGATAGGAGATGCACTTGTATGCTGCTTGTTTACATAGAAAAAAGCTGCCTGAGATTGTTCCAAAGAAGGTCACCAGTGGACTGACTTGTTAGAAAGACTTTGGTGTTGGTTATAATAATCATCATTGAAAACAATGTTAATAGTAAAAGTAAAACATCCAGATGCATTACGGTATGGAGAATTGGGGTGTAAAATGGGCTTAAGTTTCTTGAAAATAATGTCACAATGCAAAAAATCATAATAGTCCTAAATGTTTGCTTCATTTGCTTTATAAAAAAATATTTAATATTTTTATGTATTGATTTGGGGATAAACATGACCAAGACATTTCCTTGACAGGTTTTGTGAGACTCATGACACTACCTTACAAATTGGCCACTTGAATGTGTACATGAAGTCTGCTCTCAGCTCTAAAAACTGCACCACAGTGACCCTCAGAGCTTTGCAGGAATAATCTATGTGAAATAAAATTTTATGAGTGAATTTCACTCTACCGAACTGTAATCCTCTGTCTAGACCTTTTTTATCTTCGTTGGGCACTCTTGTCATGTCAGGGCCACAGGAATCTAGACCGTCTACTATCAAATGGATGTTTGCCAATCCCATTCTCCACAGATAGGCTCACTCCTCTATGAACATATCTGATTATAAAATATGTTTTGTTTTTTTCCAATGCTTTATTACATAGCTTGTTCACAAGTACACCTCAACAGTAGTCGAAGATAATTAATATGACAGGAAGCTCCGTAAACTAAAACAAGTAATCGATCCCTTTACCATGTCTCGTTGCACTGGAGAATTCAGGGCAGACACAACTTTGCCCCCCTCAGCCCTCAGCCAGCACTGACAACTCTCTAAGGCGTCTTGTAAACACCAGGACAGGACAATAAAGCGCTCCATTGGGCCTTCAACCTGCTCACCAAACAATGGTCGAGCAACCATAAACAGTCTTTACTTTACAGCCGTGCACCCACTAAAAGTGTCAGAAAGAGAACGGGCTATTGTCCGACTCCATCAGGCATTCACTTGGGCTGCAGGGATCTCCTCTTACGTTCAATCATTCAGGTCTGTGCTGTCTGGGCCATGCTGACAAGAAGGAGGGCTCAGTTTCTCAGGGAACCAGGAACCGAAATGCAATGACTGAGAACATTATATGAAAGCTATGTGGAATTGTTAAGAAACATTTGTTACTGTAAACATAGTAATAAATAGACTAATCAGAAAATGTGCACATATTGTAAGACAAGTGGTCGACCCATATGGGTTTTTCAAGGACTGATTCCGTTATCTAGAGAAAAGGGTGACCAGGGGTCAGTATAATGCTTATCTATTTGCATTTATGCATTCAGGAGACATGTTAATCCAAAGCAATTTATAGAACAAATATACATATTATTGGTTTGCAATAATTACTCAAAATGGCCAGGTCTAACGGGGCGCTAGGGGGAATTGTCCCCCTAGATTTTCTTTGTGCTCAGATGGTGAAACAACCAAGGGGACAACCCCGGGCAGACAAAGAGTGAAACTATTGCCCACCCAAAAGTTCACAGTGTCCCCACAAAGATACTTTTCGATACTCTTTTAGCACAGTCAACGGCGGGTGAATGCGTTGACAGTGCACAAAGATGTGGACTGTCCACCTGTCTAGAAAACTAGGCTGCACACACACCCCCTACGTAACGTCATTAACGAGAGCTCTTTATTGTTGAACCAGCGTGGTTAAAACGATGGATGTGTGACATAGTTACTACGGTTTCGGGAAACAGTTGTCACTAGCTAGTTAATTTCTCCAGTGATGCATCGTACTATGGTGGTTAAGCAGTTAGTTACATAGTTGTACTGGAAACGCACCCCTAACCGATATGTCGGTATATCACTATAGAATAATCTATTTTGCATAGTGAAGTGAAAAGGCATTTTGTAATTGCCTTTTGGTGTAAGGCAAAATGCTGTTGCAACCGGAAAACTCCCAAACTAAAAAGGCAAATTGCGGTTGAAAATTCTAAAGGGGAGTGGTAGCAGTAGACCTCAGCAGGTTTTAAAGGGTTCAGCTCTCCCTGGGACACATGTAATATCAAAGCTTTGCTCCTCATCCCCAGGCAGTGCTCATTATAGCATTGCCGCATATGAGAGGCCTCCTGGGTCTTAGCAGGACGTCCGTGGCCTTTCAGCCTTTCTGATGCCCCCAATATACCAAGCAAGGACAGTTGAACTCTCCTGTCCTCTGGTTGTCCTCTGCCATTATTGTGGGGAGGGGGATACCTCAACAACATAGATAATAGTACTCAACATGAAATCATATTAGTTTAAGCGTAAATTCTCTAAAATTGTAAGTTTCTTTAATAACAAAGTAGATTCAAAAAACCTATATAAAAAAAAGATTTTTAATGTGACAACCAGCATATTACATCTTAATAAGATCAAAGAACATTTTGACTGTGGTTTGCTTTCCCAAAATTACCGATAACACAAACAGAAGTGAGATAACAGTTAGCCCTCAAAAGCACATATTAGCTGACCTTCCAGCAGTGGCAAAATGGCTTCTCAACAGGCCAAACAAGAATCAATAAAAACTAGTGCCGTCTCTCCGATCTGACCTGGTAATGACCTCTTCATTAAAACCTGGGTTTCACATAGTTTCCGAGAGGGGGGGCTGAGACCAGGAATCCCCCAGATCACTCTCCATACCTCGAGCAGAAGGGACTCATCAGTCCTGTCTAGCCCGAAAAAAGCCAATACCACAGCAGACAGCGCCTTCTGTTTTGCTCAGAGCCTGGCCTCAGACTCTATACCCCAGCCTATAAAGGCGAGAGGGCCTTTGGAGTGTCCCTCCCCTTGGCCCAGCAGAGATAAATTAACCTCAGTTACAGTCACTACAGTCTTCTGATATGCCCCAGACAAAAGGAATCCCTGCCGAGAGAGGGTAAAGAGAGCAGGGAAGAGGGGAGTCCCTTATCAAAGGATTTTAATTGTCAATTAAGCATGCATAATACAGGCAGTGCCCTGGCAACGTGATGAGGCAGCCTGCTGTGCCATTCTTGTCAGGCCAGCTTCTGACACCAAAAAAACAGCTGATGCTGCTGACAGGGCACTGGTAGGACACCTTGTAAGCTCCTTGACTAAAATTGAGGAAGAGAAGACTGTCTTCCACCCCTGACTTCAACTCACCCACCCCCATCCTAACAGACTTCCACATACATATACATACACAACTTGAGGTCATTGACTGGTCAGGTGTGCTGGGGGAATCACTACTTGTATACAGACAAGCCACTCATTTCCACGCTGTTTGCACATAAAAAAAAAAACACCCACGGCAAAAGCACTCAGACTCTTTGGTAATCAAACATGAAAGAGCAACAATAGGTAATAAGCTAGCTGAGTCAAAGGGTGTATATTGCTTTTAGTGCCAAAGTCTTGCCATATCCAACTAAGTCAATAAATTCTCCTGGAATAAAATTCGTTAGATAACAGAGGAGCAGGGATGGTGGTAAACTGCCATGCCCCTACAGGTATAAGTAGGCCTCAAGAGTGAGTTGGCCTTGTGCTCGCCTGACCCGGGCCTAACCCTGAGCCCTATCCAAGGGTGGCTGCTCTTTGTATCTCACTCTGGCCTGCTGACTTCAGTGGAGCTAAGATTGCAGGTACAATGCAGATTGTTCTGTTTTCAAAGCTGGGAATAACAATGCCATTTGCTCAGCTCACTCGATCTCATTGATCACTGCTGTCCTCTCTGCTGTCTCCCTGATGTCATCAACTATGTCACCTCTTTCTTCTTGCTCTCGTGAAAGGATTATGTTGAAGTTTGTGCTAATTATCATTTCCAGGCTTTACTGCCAAAGAGCCAACAACCCAACTGGAGATCAATGGTATTATTGTATAATAGCTTACAGTAAATGTGTCAGTACCTTGCATCTTGCTTGGTGGGGAGCTGCTGGTCTGTGGGTGATGTGGAGAGCTGTGAGATAGGAGGGGGTTAATGCTGTGAGTTGGTCCACTGTAGGCATCCATAGCCAACTTCTGTCTAAAGGCCTCTTCCTTCCGCCTATTTGCAAACCAGTTGTAGACTCGCACCTCTGTGACCAGATTGGAGCCAAGCCCATGAGATTTAGATGGTGATACTCCTCTCTGTAGGCACTCAGCCCTGAATGTAGTAATAAAAACATATTAACAGTGTTGTAGTCAAGACCAGCTCATCCTAGTATGAGTCCAGGCCAAGACCAGAGAGGGTCGAGTCCGAGTCAAGTACAATACCAAAGAGCGTTGAATCCGTGTCAAGACAGAGACCAGAAGAGGCTCATTATGAGACAAGACTCCTTTAGGCCTAATGTTATCTAACTGAATGTGTTAATTGTACAGTGTAAACAACTAAATTGACTCATCATATAACAAGTATACCTCATATTATATTTGCTTGTGCTTTTGTTGTTTTAAACAATATTACCAGTCAAGAATAAAAATGTTAGCATAGCTTGGCAATACAAACTATTAGCTTCTGTGTTCTATTATATTGTATGCATTGTAATTCAAGTAAACATTTCTACTACACACTGTTAAAAAAAATCTTGTTGTTTTAACTTAAAACAAAAAAAAGTGTTTGTGCTGCCTTACAATTGTGTCACAATTTAAAATGGGAAGTTGTGTTCAGGGTTGTGAGGGTTACTTTTAAAATTGTATTCCACTACAAATTACAGCATAAATACTGTAAAATATAATTTGTAATGTATTCCGTTAGATTACTCAAGGTAAATTATGTATTCTAAATACTTTGGATTACTTCTTCAGCACTGGTAGATTTTTTCATTTGTTTTGACTATAAAAAAAATCTGCCAGTACAGTAAGTTAAAAATACATGCTCTGAAAAAAGCCTAAATATCTTAAGCAGTGTTGCTTCTAAAACAAGAAAAAGCAACTTTATCTCGTTTTAAGGATTTTTAGATATTTTTTACAGAAAAAAAAATACAAAAATTATCATCAAGAATATGATTATTGCCCTAATATCAAAGGTCTTACTAAAGAAAAAAATTATGACCTAATGTGGATTTTCTTGATAATAAATATGATCGTGTCTGGTAACAGGTGCATGTAAAATGGCTATAAATAGCATTTTAGCTGAGCATAAAGCTAAATGTTTACATGACAATTTACACAAGGTTTATTTCCATTTCTGCTGCTCCAAACTTAGGCTACTTCAAACTTACTTCTCTGTCTACTCGTATGAATGTAACACATCTTAAAAAAGTGTTTCACCGCTGTTCAAATGCTCTTTGTATCATATCATTTATATGTAAAATGTTTTTAAACTGAATAGACTAAATACCAAATGGAAAAATTGACAATAAAATGCAAAGCAATCTCTTCAGTAATCAAAATACTTTTTGAATCTAACTGTATTCTGATTACCAATTATTTAAATTGAAACTGTAGTGGAATACAGTTACATAATCGCGTTATATGTATTCCGTAACTCCTGTAACTCCCCAACCCTGGTTGTTTTCTGACACTGACAGCTAGCAATTAGCATTCTGTTTCGTCCTTACCGGTTACAGTCCTCCACCAGTGCCTCCCTCTCCTCTTTACTGGGGTTCTTCTGCCTTTCATAAGCCTGGTAGAGGATCTGTTGGGAAGCAGGTCCCCATTTGAAGCGGTTGCGTCTAAGCTTCTTGCAAGCAGGTTCAATGCCAGCATCATCCCCTGGCTGCACCATACCCTGTCCAGATTGACTAAACTCTGAGAAAAAAAGTAGCACTTGATCCTGATTGCCTTTGTCCAACATGTTGCTACCAGAGCCTTGGTTGGTCTGGTTAAATTCTGAAACATAAAGAGAGTAATTACAGTAATTTTAGTGGGTATATTCATACAGGACAAAAAGTGTTTTGAATACAACTGGGTGAGATGGGGTAAGCATGGCATTTTATCTTACATTTTTTTTTTTTTTTTTTTTTTAATCTTAGTTAAATTGTTAAGGACATATAACAAATACATAGAATACAATGGGGCTTAAGTCACCCCGGATTAAAAGGCACTTTTGATTTTATGTTCACCCAAAACACTAAATAGTAACAAAAACTTCCACAGTACTTTCCTAAACACCTGTTTGTTACTATACACTGCAAAATATTCCTGATCCAGAAAGTCATTGCATGCAGTGTCTAAAGTTTGATTTTGAGGTAAAGAGCTAATATTGAATTATATTTAAAATATTGCACATTTATGTAGCTAATGAGAATCCCTGAAATTATCACATTTATTTTGAGAAAAGAAATATGGATCATTTTCAGTTTTGTTCAAGGATGGTACAGTATGGGGTCATTTGTAATGAAAAATGTTCAGAGTGGGCTCAACTTGACTGATCCAATCACAATGGAGATTAATTTCTTAATAGAATACTTGAGATGTTATGAAATGCCAAATGTGATCGAAATGAACAGAAAATTGTCATTTCTTTTTTTAAGTGCATTTGAATAAGTAGGCTATTTTTGTCCTATAACTTTTGTCCCTATATTTACATGATATCACTTTAACCTAATTGCGGGGTAAAAGGCTCCCTCTCCACCTATAAAAACCTTCTGTTATTATTTCTTTTCACATAGATTATGTTGTTCCATCAATATTCTATAAAAAGAATATTTTTTTATCTTGGTAGGCCTACACTTTGTGATCAGAAAAAAACACATTTCCCATAAGGTGTGCCTTTAGCCCCATTGTGCCTCTATCCAACGCCATTTGTATACAGTCTCTTTTGTTTTGAAATAAAAAGAAACATTAAGATTTTTCTTTTGTAATTAAATAATTCATGCATCAAGGTTTTATTATTAACAGGGTTTATTATTAATATTTTTGAATCCTATTGGATACCATGCAGAATTGGTGCCTACTACAGTCACTTTTCAAAAAGGATTATGCAAACAGATTCATGAAATACAACAATTATTAGGCCTATGACCCTTAATAAGTCACATAAGCATGCAGCAAGAAATACAAATGAACTTACGTAGCAAAATCTCGCGCTGTTTCCTCACATACCAGGTGTAGAGCGCCGCGCGTTTCTGCGTTTTCATCGGCGTGCCTTTATTCAGGTGCTGCGACAGGTGGGACTGATTGAGGCCCGTCACATCCACCACCTCGCGCTGCGGAATATTGTGCTGCTGCATGTAACCTTTGATCATGCGGGCCGCGCGCCACGGGTCCTCGCTGAAGAGAAAGCAAACATTACTAAAACACTCCTTTTAATTTCGAGTCTGACGTCTTTCAAATATATAAAACTGCATCTGTAATCCATTTAACGTTTTCCCTTTCTCTGCGCCTCTAGTGTTTTCCAGTATCTAAGTTTAAAGTGTTTTAAGCGCGTTCATTTGTTCCCCGCGCTAATAAACAGTCATTAATCAACGTTTTCAATGGGTTGTAAATAATTCCAAAGGTTAAAGTGTTCATTGCGTGCGTGCAATTCAAGTACCGTGATTTAATTACAAAAGGGCAAGTTAGAGATAACTGAGAGAGACATCGCAACAGCTGTATATTGTTCAGTGAGAACATTGTAAAGGCATTTGAGGTAAATAATAATAAGTCCCTAATATAGCCTGTGGTTTAAACACGCTTTTAAGCATTGCTCTTTATTTTACACGCGCTGGTTTAATTGGGGAAAACATTGGCTGCATGGGACAAAAAGTGCTCACTGCTCAAACTAAAACGATTAAGATGAAGATTTTGAAGTAGAGAAACAAATTTGATCGGCTATTAAAAAGCATTTTCCTTTAGGCTAAATAAAATGATGTGCTCAAAATAATAACAACGTATATGTTTATTTAGCTAATATAAACATCAAAGTGTTTCTGGCCGCTAGCTTAATCCAAAACACCACGGACGCCAAGATTTCGTTATTTACATTTAGACTACCTATTTTATAGTTTAGAGCAATACATGTAATATGCTAATTAATTTTAAAAAAATCTAATTGTAATTTTGCATTGCTTTTTTGACCTTCAGTAAAGAAACATCGAGAAATAGGTCGACAAATTAGAGGAAAGCATGTCCGAAGTATTGCCTAAAATAGTTCGGCCTATATTTGGATCAAGTTTGCGATTTAAGCAACAAAATATAGCCATATTTTAAGATGCTTAATAATGTAATATGTTTAATAATGTAAAACAAATATTGGCTATATAAATATTACAATTTATTAAAGTTACATAAAACAAATAATAGCTAAACAAATAAATAAATAATAGTAAATAAAAAAGTATCTTACCATTGGTAGTTTCAGAAGAAGTTTCACATACAGAGGTAATTGTTGAAATCTGTTCAGACTGTTTGATTTGGAGAATGACAACACATATGCCTGTGCGCAAACTTGGTTTATAACATTCGACAATGAATAACTAGATCTCCATTCACGCTAATCATTCATCACTGTGTGTCTTTCAGTTGATGATTTATAGGATAAAATTAATAACTCAACTCCACGTGCTTTAGTTTTGATTTCCAGCTATATTTCGTGATGATGATGTTGCTGTAAGGATTATGGAAATTTGTAGAATTATAAACAAGTAGGCAAATAAAATTGACCTATAAAATTGGAATGAGAATTTAATTTATAGACCGTGGTATTTTGTTGCGGTTGTTGTTGTTGTTGTTGTTCTGAACATATAGTAATAATAATAATAATAATAATAATAATAACAGTGTGCAGTAATATAATATAATAAGTCAACGGGCATTTAAATCAGACACTGTCTGCGTGTATTTATTTTCTTTCGAGAGGGCAGAGGTGGTTAATAATAAATAGATCTTCTTTAGCTGATATATCTCTAAGTTAAAGAAATAACCCATGTAGATAATTAGTAACTAGAACGTGAAAAGAGGAAACACTGGCGCGTGCATTTAAATGTGTAAACACCGGTCAGTAGATATATTGTTCTAAATAATGACAACATTTCGTTTCCACGATTTCAGGCAGAACTGTTTAGAATACTGTCTTGCCTAGCTGTGTTAGTGTTTATTAAATGTCCTTTACATTTGCACATTTGTAACCCTTTTTTCGGTGGACTTTTTAATGCCGGTGTAACCCAAGTAGCTTATATAAACTTTCGGTTATTTATACTAATGACAAAAGTACTTGTCAAACTGTATTAATTCCCCAGTAACTAATAGAAGGCCTTTGACCACAGTATAATGTCAGTTAAGAGGCTCCTTGACGTCTCTGTAGCCCAACTCGTGTTAGTGATATTTAATTTGTACTTTTTTTTGTACAGAAAATAAACTTACGCCAACATGCGGTCGATTTCTGCCCTCTGTTCTGCTGCCTCCTCTGTGTTTTGAGACTGCAGCTCTTTTAATATCTGTGGTGTATCGTAATCATCCCCGTCCTCCGAGCCCTCATCCCCTGATAACTTTCCTTTACTGTGTCCATTGGTCAGCGTATGAAAAACCGGCTTTGAATCCGTATCACTCCCATTCAGTTTGCAACTGGACGGTGACATCTGCAGACTATCTAGTTTAGCTCCAAAACCGCTCGGGCTTGGGTCCAGGTCCTCCAAAGCTTGAAGAAGCACGTCTTTAGTAACTCCGGAGTCCAATAAGGCGCTTAAAAGCTCCTGTTGCAAAGATGTCAACTTAGAAACCATTTTTGCAAACATTTAAATGCACGCAAGGAGGAAAAGAGGGAAATACGGCATGTCAGATTCCCCCTCCTCACGCCTCCAATGAGTTCCTCTGAAGACACCTGCTACGAGAAGTTAGGCCACTTCCCTGTCGGACAGAATGATGTGACTTGCCATGATGATTCCAGAGGGCAGGCAATATAAAATATGGTAATGAGTGGGCGGCTGCTCAGGACCTTTATGCAAATAAGTCTGGGGTCATATTGACTGACGCGCAGGTACGCGGTGTTTACACACTAGAGCAGCGCTGTTTTTATTGGCCTCTGTTGTCAGCGGAACTTTCAAGAACTTTGGACTTTGTCGACTTTTCCGACTTCTGTGAAAATGGGTTGATAAGAATGATAAGAATTTTAAGAAGAAAGGTAGCCTAGCTACACCTAGTTATATTGTTTCAACCTCGCAGTAATATTTCTTGCAAGGATTCTAATGCAACACATTTATGATAAATTATAAACACATTAGGTCATAGTTGCCATCAGTAATGCGCATTAGCAGGTGCCTCAGCACTGTTCACTGATGTTTCAGTAGGAGATTCAAACTAATGATTTAAATTTACTTTTAAAAAAACAATAAAAATCAGGCAAAGAAAGTTTAAGGAAGTTCCGTGCAGAATTTAGCCTATAGAGTTCTCATGCGATGACTTGATGCTGTAACACGGGCCATCAAACCATATCAATATAGTGTCAATCAGTCTGGAAAGTTTTAATAAAGAAAAGTTCTATTTAGGATTTTATTAATGCTTTTTTATACATGCAGAGAAAGAGAGCTGTTTTCTGTTTACATCTGAGAATACCACTATGCGCCCTGTTCTTTCCAAAAGCGCTAATTTGACAAATAAATGTGATTAGATAGATTGTTTAACAGTGATAATTCCATTGCCTGCAAATGTGATAAAACATTTTATTTTGCCATATCTGAACAGAAAACGAACATTTAAAGCAAGTTAATTCTGATCCAGAGTCAGAACAGATTTAAACAACAGGCGCAAATTATGGATAAAAATGTGATTTTTCATTATAATTAGCCTACATATTTATTTGTACTTTAGACTTAGTAGATATTCGATATATGATGCACTGTAAAAATGGTAACCTGCAATTGTTAAGGAGCTATTTCTACCTGATCTAACCCTTAAAATTAGTTTTGTTTGTGCAACCTAATGTATTCATGTTGATTCGGTGGCTTTAATAATATTTTTACTAGAATAAAAGTAGTTCATTTAGATATTACCACATGAAGGTTAACATTTTTCAGTGTCGCCCATACCACGCGAAAATATAGGCTACATTGTTCTTTACAGCATGCTATTTATTTATTTATTTATTTATGTTTTTATTTATTTATTTATTTATTTATTTACAGTCGGCTCCTAAATTATATTATTGGTCCACATAAAAAATGGCCATGGACCCAGTCATTTTCTCATGCACTTTTTTTAACCATTAACAACAAATAATAACAAACAGTAAAAACCATTTTTCGAGAAAGCAACGCCTCAGCCGGTTCAGACCTGTTGTGGAAGGACTTTGCGTAACAGAGTGTGTTCGAGAAACTGACATCCCAGAGCTTTCTTTCATGACTCTTTTAACATCTATACCACGAGCTTATAAAAGTCAGTGTTTCATACACGTGCATCAGTCGATGTGCTAAATTAAGTATATACGCATAAAATAATGTTAAGCATGAAAAGAGAGATACATGATGCATTTGTAAAATATTTGCCTCATTTGTAGACTACTAAACAGCTATAACAAAAAAGGACAAAACTGCTATTCATACATGCACCAGCAGGGACAGTTGGAATATGTGAGTTGTGGATGATGAGCAGTTGGAGAGGCAGTAACGGTGCATGCAAATAATAGTCATTTGCAGCCAGACCTCACCCAGGTGCGGTATGAGCTCAACCATGAAAACAAGAACAAACGACATTACCATAGAAACACATGATACTCACAAATAACAAGTTACCTGAAAGATTAGGAAAAGAGTGAGACCAACAACAAAGTTACTCTTTGGATTTCTACGCCCAACATTTCCCATGAACAGGCTGATATTTGAATATAGATGTTATAGTAGAGGAAAATTTTGTGGTGAAGGAATAGTGATAGATTGCCTGAGCTGCATCATGCAAGTACAACATGAAGTTTAAGTTCTGGATTTATTTGCACACAGCATCAGCACACCTTATAGAATACCCCATGCTCTTTTTGTAGTGTGTGGAGCTACACTCTCATATATATATATATTTACAAAACCTTAGGTTCAGCAAAGGACCCTCTTCATATTAAGAACCATTTTTGCTATAGGGTTCTGCAGGCCATATGGTCCTTGGAATATAAAAAAAACTTCTTAACCCTTATATTGTGTTCTGGTCAAAACTGACCGATGGACTTGTTTTAAAAAAAAAACTGTAGTTTATTTCATCCAGTCAGAATTAAGTTTGATGACTTTGTTCATACAGGGCATCTGAACCACAATTTTTTTTTTTTTTCTCAGTTTTCAGTTTTTATTTCACATTGTTACACCTGTGTTGTTCCGGGTCAAAAGTGACCAGCCATTGGAAATGAATGGATTAGACTACAAAATAAAGAAATATTAAGTGTTCAGGAGCATCCCAATCCTTTGGTTGAGCACATATGTGGATGTGTGCACACACAAAGTCCTCGGACAAGTGTGCACGCACACACACACAACGTGAGCTTAGTGGCCTTTTGTGCATCGTCTTTCATTGTATACTCTTTGAGGAATATTTCAAGAACTACTTAACATATTATGTTGTGTTTGAGCTTGTTTGAATCGGGATAGTCTGCTGTAAGTTAAGATATGACATTGTCTATGTTATATGTATGTATCAGGAAGTAATAAGGAAAAACATCACAAAAAGACTCCTGTTTATTATATTTATGTGTGTGAGTGGGATTTCAAACTCTAATATTCACTGCAGTCTGTCCTCTGAGTGAAACAAATTCGCTCATTGCATTTTACTAACCGAGACCTTTCCAAAGATATATAATATAACATATAATATAATTACCAACTCTGAATATATTTGTTGTTATAACAAATTTGCAAATTATGAGAATAAAACAGTTATAATTTGTCAGCAAGTTAAAGAGCATTATTTAAGAATTGGTAGGATCAGCTATATACATTGTAAAGTCCAGATTTTAAGCTTTAAAATGATCTATTGTGTTCAGATCAAGCAAGTGGTTATTAATTTATTACATAATATTTTTTTATTTTTTCAGCAGGGAATGCCCCCCACTAGCTCAGTACAAGCTTGGTTCAATAAATCCTTCTACCGATGGAAAAAACAAAACAAAGAACACACACACACACACATGCACACACACATATATATATATAAAATACTGCCAGTTTCCAAAGTGAGCTCAATCCAGTTCAAGTCAGCTCATGGTGGTTTCAGTGCATGTTATGAAGCAAGAGGTTTTAGGTTAACTATGAGGATAGCTGGTTGACCCAAACTGTGCTTGGCAGCCACTGGATCTGTGACCTCCCTCTACCCCTCCTCCACCCACAACCTCCCTCCATCACAGTCTGGAGCATAGAGCGGAACGCTTGGAAACTTTTTGGGCGAAAAGGGCACAGAAGGTATGGTGTGTGTGTGTGTGTGTGTGAGATTCAGCAGCCACTGATCATGTCTCGTTCCACACAGTAAACTGGACCTTACCCTCAGCATGCACTCTTCGACCGTTCCACATCTCTGCTTAAGAATTAGTTTTTCCTTTAAAACATCTGCCACAATGTGTTGTCTAATTGGCAGTATACTAAACAGCAGTGTTAAATTAGCAAACAAAAGTTTCACAGAGGTTTACTTGAAATAAGATGTACCGGCCTGAATCTTGGAGTAAACCTCTATTAAACTTACTTTCATTCTAAAACAAACATTGATACTGAAACTACAAGCACATCTCTTGATGCCCTTATTACCTACAGTATCTAGAACACTTGAGATTACAATGTGTCCTGACAATCTTTTGAAAAAAGCAATGATTTTTTGTCCTCAAATTAGAACTGTGTAATAACAGCAATAACTCATGTATTTATCTTGATTTCATGAAAAAGAATGTTTCGACTGTGCTGATATTTTTGCAGAAAGATATTAAATGTATCACAAGTCATGCACTAGGCTATAGTGAGAGTGTTTTGATGTCATACGGATAGCATTGTGTGAGTAACTGAGTGAAAAGTAAAGCACCTCTAGTGTTAATTTCAGGAAACTGACGCAATATGTACAATGAGCCAGGTAAAAATATTTTTGCAAAAATGTAGGTATAGCAACATGATTCTATGAGACCAGGTTAGTTGTAATTTACTGTAAACTTGAATATGTCATCTAAACATGGCCAAAAAGTATATTAACTAATTTCCCAAAACTTATTTATGGGTCCAAGACTGTGCCAAGTAAATATTTGTTGTTTGCAATGGCTCATTAACCCTCCTATGTCTTAGGGTCATTTTTGACCTGGGACAAGTAAAGAATAAGTTATATATAACGCATATTTTTTGGCACTGGAAACAAATGTTGTAATGTTTCAAGACCATCAAATCTAACCAAAATAAATTGTATTTTTCTATATAATTGTTTAAGAAAAAACATTTAAAACAGAATGTTCCTTCCATTGTCTTAAGGGGTCAATTTTGACTCGTGTGGGAAGAATCAGTTTCACCTATCATCTTTGGACTTTCTGGATGTTATACACCTTTAAATATTTTTTTTTGTACATATATGAATAAAATTTGACCTAAAAATATTTCAAATGTTCTCAAATTTAGCCTCTAGCCCCATAATGCTCTCTAGCTCCCCCACCTACTCCACTGGGTACTGCATCTTTCCCACAAATTGCATACTTTCCTCTCAAATGGGGTTTGTGCACATGCAAATGACCACACATAGAAGCATGCAAGAGACGTTTTTAACAGGTAATATGTTAGTAAATACATTTATTAACATGATTTTATGTGATAGGGTACAATGGGGTTAAAGGCCCCCCAATGGTAAAAGACCTTTTCTCCTAAAACATTAGATGGCAGAAACAATTATTATGGCACCTTCTTAAATCCCATTAACACTGCAACAAATTGTTTGAGATTGTTGCAATGGACGTGCAAACTGGGCCCATTTTGACTCTAGGAAAAGGCAATAGAGATTCATTTGTGAAATAGGCATGTGCTAAAATTGTAACTCTAAAATGTACACTGTTGTTTTTCTACAAGCAGAATATATAAAAAATTGCTGTAATATAGTTAAGCAGTTAAGATATTATAAAATGCCAAAAGTGATTGAAATAAATTTAAATTAAAAACATTCTTGGCCAGTGTTTTTTTATTTTTTTATTATTATTATTATTATTATTATTATTTTAATTATTTAAAAATTATGTCACTCCATTTATATTTAGAATATAGAATTTTTCCCCCCTATCATTATACACTTTGGGACCACAATATAACAAATTTTCATTAAGGGGAGTCTTTAGTGCCCTAGTCTACTAATCAAGAATTTATGCATTTTAAATAGTTTTCAATATGGTCAAAAATTGAGGGTGAGGGTGCAGTTTCTTAAGACAATAGGAGGGTTAATGGGTGTGGCCTATATTCTTACATGAGAATTGTCTGTTGATTTGACACCTCAGAAGAATTGTTGATGGATTGTTCCTCATACTGTGAAAACTTCAATGGACCATGAGTGACACTGATTAAGAACCTAGATGATCTGATAGGATCACGTAGTTTCCACTGAAAGCAAATGGATCTTTGACAACAGCTTCTTGTTATCTCTGTAAAAGACTTGACGAGGAAGCCCAGAAAGAATGTATTTCAGATTCCTGGATCCAGGTTCCCCTCCCTTTTCACAAACAGAACCTGTTATTGGCAGCATTGTGTTCTGCGTGGCTACACTGCATCTGCGGCTCTCTGGGCCTCAGGACTTGGCTTAATGACACACTGTTGGCTCAATCAACACACACTACAGAGTAAGTGTGGGTATGTGTGTACACTTTTCTTGAATAGTGCCCAAGACTTTAAAGTCTCCTTGTCATGTTTACTCTTACAAGTAATAGAGGTGTGTGTAGGGCCAGTGATTCAATTCCCTCTTTTTGTTAAGCCCTGTCAAATCACACAGGCTTTGAGGTTGCTCAGTGAGTAATCGGCAATGCATACCACTTGGTTCCTTAGCTGCCTCCTTTAAGACTTCATTCTTTTCTTAAATTCAATTTTGTGTTAAAAAGGGATTGTTTACTCAAAAATGGAAATTCTGTCATCATTTGCTCACTCTTATGTCATTCCAAACGTGCATGACTTTCTTTCTTTTTTGAAGAATGTTAACGCTGCTCTTTTTACAGGCTGATCTCATGAAAATTACATGACTGTGGCGAGATTTTAGCAAAAACATATGCGTCATTTATTGGTGGGACGGGTGGATCATGTTCCCACTACTTTTTGCCTTTGCCAATTTTGTCCCCACCACTTTTTGAAATAGCTTTCTGTAGGTAAGTGTCTAATATAGAAGAAAAATCTCCAGTTCGTGAGCAGGAGTTTCCAATTCGTTCGTGTGTGTTATAATAAGTGATGATCTGGTGCTGGAGTTTGTTATTTTTTAATGTTATGATTCATGCTTGTGCAGCTGTTATCAGTGGTGTTGAGTGACAGCTGGTGGCGATGTTCTCTCGTGCATCCAGACACGTGCTCTTCTTACTCCCCTGTTGAGCCTCTCGCACTTATGTCCAGTTAAATTGCAAAACACAATGCAAACAAATGTGTCCCCGCTTATGATATACTGTACATCCACTAACATACAGATGCAATCTTTGTTTATTAAAATAAATTTTTTTTATTAGGGCAGATTAAAACCCGTAATTCCTAGAACTAGAGCCGAAAACTTTACCTTGAGACCAATCAGTCTTTCAGGTGCATGTTGTACTGATCCATATATTTTTCTACTGACTAACCAAATCCCAGTCCTGAAAGTGTCATACGTATGGATCAAGTTCTCAAATTAAACGTGTAAAATATTAATTAGAGCATTTGAATTGTTCATTTAGAATAACTATAGTATTTATCAAAACATCATCACCACACTCGTGAATTAAAATTCATGAGTTTCGCAACTTCGTCACAAACTGTCCCTACCACTTTTTAAAACAAAGTGATGCCCGTGAGCAAAAACGACATTACTTGGTTCCTTACATGTATCACAGCAGTTTGGAGGTGAAATGTCCACTGTGTGGAACCAAGAAGTGAGTTACATTTTCTCCCAGGTTTTTTTAAGATTAACGCTCTAACTGGTTTTAAACTGGTAATTTTTTCCTCACTAAAAAAGCTTTACTCCTTAAGAAATGAATTGTTATTCTGAAACATATGTATAAAATCATGACAACTCCCATGATGAAGACTCCAGTCAAATCAGTAACCTTATGAAAGCTGTTTTTATGGTACATGAGAGGGTCTCCCTCATGGGGGTGGTCATATTTAAATCACATGACAAGTCAAATACTACTGGCTTAATCTCAATAACTGCCCTGTGTGGTGATGGGGGCGTGACTGAGCGCAGGTTTGTGAATGGTGGGCGAGGCCAGGAGGAATGAATGGGAAGGATTCCCACCTGTGTGTAATTTCCCTAACAGCTGTTCTGTGTTTCAGTGAGTGGAGTTGGGGAGATATAAAGGGAGACGAGAAGCCCAGAGGGAAAATCTGATCCTGAGTGTGTGTGTGTGTGCCCTGTTTGGTGGAGAAACAGCAGAGATTTATGTTTGGCTGAAAAGCCCTGCCTTTGTTTATGTTCCGCTGAAAACCACATTTTCGTTTGACTGAATAAAGACTTTATTTGAGACCAAGAATGCTGTCTCCCATTTCCCGGATAAAACGGGAAAGTGTTACATTGGTGCCGAAACCCAGGATTTGTGAGAAAGGTACGCCGTTATGGAGTCCTCGCCCTTCGCCGATCTCATCAAGACTCTCGCCAGCATCCACCAAAACCACCATCAGACACTGCTTGAGCTGCATCAGGAGCAGGAGCAGCACTTCCAGGCCCTCCTGCCAGCTTAAGTGGATGATCGACAGGTGTTGTGGAGCTTGATACCCCAGGTGGAATCTACCGGCGTGACCCCAACTGCGTGCCCCACCATGTCCCACTTCACGCTCATTAAGATGGGCCCAGAAGATGACCTGGAGGCCTTTGTAGAGTTGTTTGAGTGGGCAGCAGAAGCATTGGGGTGGCCAGAAACCCAGTGGGCGGTCCGGCTGTTGCCGCTGCTGTCGGGAGAAGCCCAGCAGGCTGCACAATAACTCCCCGTCGCCAACCCCCTGGGGTATCAGGACCTGAAGAAAGCCAACTTGCAACAGGTTGGCCGGAGCCCGGATCAACACCGAAAGTGCTTTCGCTTGCTGACGTTTAGTGAGCTCAGCCGCCCGTTCGCATTCGCCCAGCAGCTCCATGATGGCTGTCGCCGGTGGCTGCTGGCGGAGGAGTGTGATGCAGACGAAGTGATAGATCTCGTGGTATTGAAACAGCTCATCACCTGGTTGCCAAGAAGAATGTGGAGTGGGTCCAGTGCCACCATCCGGTATCACTAGACCAGGCTGTCCAACTAGCGGAGGACCATCTGGTGGCATACCCGGGGGCCGGCGAGCCCTCTTCTCTCTCTCTCTCTCTCTCTCTCTCTCTCTCTCTCTCTCTCTCTCTCTCTCTCTCTCGCCTTTTCTCCTTTCCCTCCTCCCCTTTTCCTATTCCTGCTCCTCAGAGCCGGGGGTCCCTGGCCAGGAAACCGGATGCTCGGACCCAGGATTTTCCCAATCCTCCTGTTCCCCCTGTGGCTGTTCTCCTCTCCCCCAAAGGTTGGCGACTCCACAGCCAGCGGGGTGGGCGTAAAACCTGGACCGATCTGCTGGAGGTGGGGGCATTGGTTCGGATTCCTGACGCGCCACAGGCCTCCCCCAATCGAGCTGGGATGTACCAGATACCGGTGGGTATCCAAGAGGATACATATCGAGCCTTGGTGGATTCAGGCTGTAATCAAACCTCAATTCATAAATGCTTGGTTCAAGGCAGGGCTTTGGATGCAGCATGCCGGGTGAGGTGTGTGCATGGGAATGTTCACGATTACCCCTTAGTGTCCATTATTATTCAATTTCGGGAACAAAAGCATAGTGTCGAGGCTGCGGTTAGTCCCCGCCTCACCCATCGACTAATTTTGGGTACAAATTGGCTGAAATTTACAACATTACTGAAGGGAATTTGTGTGGATGAGTCCAGTAATAAAGTGTATCGTGTATAATGGACAATTCGTTGGCTGGGTCCATCTACGTCAGCTCCTCATCAGGATGATGCAAGGGAGGGGGAAGCCGCAGCTTCCCCCGCCCTCAGGGGATTCCCTGCAGGGGATTTCCCTCTGGAGCAGATGCAAGAAGAGACCCTTAGGCATGCTTTTGGCCAAGTGAAAGTGATTGCCGGTCAACGCCTCCAGCCAGACATGGCACTCGCATACCTGTATTTTTAGATTATTAAGGATTGGTTGTATCGAGTGATGCAGGGCACTCAGACAAAGGAAGATACAACCCAATTATTGATACAGAAGGGCCGTCTGGAATAACATCTCATCATAATCCAATCACTTAGGGCAAGGAAAAACACTAAACCGCCTAATGGCCCATTTCTATTGGCCGGGCATTCACGGGGATGTTCACAAGTAGTGTGCGGCATGCCGTGAATGTCAGTTGGTGAATCTGCCGGCCACCCCAAAAGCGCCATTGTGTCCCCTTCCATTGATTGAGGTCCCCTTCAAAAGAATTAGCATGGACCTCGTCAGGCCATTAGAGCAGATGGCACGTGGGCATCACTTTGTGTTGGTTCTGGTGGACTACCCAACGCGATATCCGGAAGCAGTCTCTCTGCGCTACATTTCAGCACATAGTGTTGCGGAGGCATTCTTCAGAATAATCTACAGAGTAGGGATTCTGAAAGAAATCCTCACTGTTTAGGGCATGACGTTTATGTCACGTACACTACGCAAACTGTACGAATTATTGGGGATTAAATCGATTCAGACCAGCGTTTACCACCCCCAAACAGACGGCTTGGTTGAACGATTTAATCAGATCCTAAAGAGTATGATTTGTAAGTTCGTGCATGAAGATGCTCGAAATTGGGACAAGTGGCTCGAGCCCCTATTATTTGCAGTATGAGAGGTCCCGCAAGCCTCCACGGGGTTCTCCCATTTGAATTATTGTACAGGCATCGACCACATGGCGTGCTTGACATCCTATGGGAAAATTGGGAGGAGGGACCTTCAAACAGCAAAAACAAAATTCAATACGTTCTTGACCTCAGAGTAAAGCTCCACACACTGGGGCAATTAACACAGGAGAATTTGCTCCAGGCTCAAGAACTTCAAAGCTGGCTGTATAATAGGGGTACTCGGCTGCGGGACTTTGCACCGGGAGAGAAAGTCCTTGTATTACTCCCCACATCGAGCTCTAAATTACTTGCGAAGGGCCCTTTGAGGTCACAAGGCGGGTTTGGGAAATCGATTATGAAGGTAAACGAATGGATAGAGGTGGAGCACATCAGATTTATCACCTCAATACTCTAAAACCATGGAGAGAGGCGATCCCCATGACTTTGGCAACGGTGGTTCCAGAGAGGGAGGAGCTCGGACTGGAGGTGAACTTAAAAACCACCAATCAAGTCACAACCACTTGCGGAGACCTCCTTTCACCATCACAAATCACAGAGGTTGCCAGGTTGCAAGAAGAATTCTCCGACGTGTTCTCGCCTCTTCCCGGTCGTACGAATCTCATAGAGCACAATATCGAACCGACCCCAGGGGTAGTGGTATGCAGTCATCCCTACCGATTACCCGAACACAAAAAAATAGTGGTTCGGGAGGAATTAAAAGCCATGCTAGATATGGGGGTAACGGAAGAATCCCACAGTGAACTGGGGAAGCGTTACACCCTGTTATGAGACACTTTCCCAAATAGATTAAATGAATCATGTCTGACTGTGCATAGTGATTTTTTTACAATAGCATCTGTAACTGAAAACTATTGATTTTGAATGATGCTGCATCCACACCGCTAGGTATTACTGTAAGTCCAAAATGACAAAAACAAAAACGTTACTGAGTGCACCTTTAAATCAACAAAACCTACCTGCTTCCCTTCCCTAAACCTAAAGCTAAACCTAACCAATAGTGTCAGAAAAAGCAACTGTGACATGAAAAACGCAATTGCTAAAGCAACCACATCTTTTTGTGATATGATACTTTCCCCTCAAGTTTCGTACTCCAGTCCTTTGCAGTGCCAGTGCAGCAGTTCTATTATATTGTGCTTGATGCAATATAGTGAAAATGTTTTGATGTCATAAAATGGCATTATGTGAGGAACAGTGCAATTTTACTTGGTGATTTGTGTTAAAGGGAATAAAAGTAGTTGTTTTAGCACCTCTAGCATTTATTTCACCAGAAAAGTGTTGTGTTATGTACAACGTAAAAATAATTAGGTATAGTTACGTGATTCTATGAGACTAGGCTGTCTTTTTTTTAGATAATAAAAGTGATCGAGGACTGAGGTTAACATTCTGCCTAACATCTCCTTTTGTATTCCACAGAAGAAAGAAAGGTTTTGAGGGAGAAGATGATGACAAAAAAAATATTTTGGGGGTGAACAAGTCTGTTTCTTTCTTGCATCTCATAGCAAGTACAACAGGTGTTACATAGCACAGTGAAAATCCCTTCTAGATGAAAATAGATGAAGGCAGACCTGTCTCCAATAAGGAGAGGTTACTCTCAAGATAAATGAAGTAGGCATGGGAGAACCCTGTCTCTGTTCAGTGTCAGGGTGTCCTCAGAGTCTTAGTTCCTCATCAGGGCTCCATGACCCAATGCATTCACCTCCCCTTCCTTATTGCCTGGAAAGTACTGTCCCACCACAATTCTCAATCATTACATCAGCTTGGGAGTACCATTCACAAGGCTTTACTCTAACAAGCTTGTAAATCCATGCATTTAAAAAAGTGCAGTCTGTGCTTTCTAAACATGTTTGAACATTCAGGGGGAAAATCATTCTTAAGATTACAATGTCTGGGAGAGAACATCACATTGCTAACCATGAAGTTGTTCCTTGATTAACACCTTTATTGGTCCTGGAACAGCTTGCCAGACATAAAATCAGATCATAGGGTTAAGTTTTGGGTTAGGATTAGAGCTGGAATTGGGGCTTGAACAATATTGTGATCAATCAATAATTTCCCTCTGATTATAGGGGTAGTCTATGGATAGGGTTAGGTGAAATGCCTAGCTTTAAAAAAAGATTTAGTGGCTATTATACAAGAATGCAACCTACGTTTCACTGCCATTTCCAGGTGAAATTAACACTAGAGGTGCTACAGCAACTGTGCGTTTTTTGTTTTTTACTTTCACACAAATCACGATACAGTGGCTGATTAAGACTTTATAAACACTTTTTTTTGCTCACACACTGCTATTTTATGATATCAAAACACTTGTAGTCTAACGCATTATTTCAGAAACTATATATTTTAACGCTTATTTTACAGACCCACCTACATTTACACACTTATTCCAATGTTTTTAATATGTGCAGAAGCTCATCTGATATAGTGTTGGATTTTGGACTACGAAGATCAAGCTCGAGCCCAGACAAGCACGCAAGCTGACACGTGAGCCAAAAGTGTCATAGAAGAGACACGAAATGACGTGGTTGCTTCAGAAATGTGCTTTTCATGTCACATTTGCTTTTAGAACACTATCGGTTAGGTTTAGGTGTTGGTTTAGAGTAAGGATATCTGTTTTCTTTACCTCTCATTAGCTTTTAGGACACTATTGGTTAGGTTTAGATGTTGGTTTAGGGTAAGGATGTCTGTTATCTTTAACTCTCATTGCTTTGAGGACACTATTGGTTAGGTTTAGGTATTGATTTAAGGTAAGGATGTCTGTTTTCTTTACCTCTCATGGAGTTAATTAACAGAGGTTCGGGAGGAGCATGTTAATTTTAATCTGACAAGTCATAGCCCACGAGCAGGAGTATATAAGCCACTGCTTACCTGCTTCTTGTGACAACTCTCCTGACATGAGAGTCTTTCCGGCATTGGGCCCCGCCCATTGCCCACGAACAGTCCCAGGCAGTCGGATCATCGGATGCAACTTCGCTGCAAAGCATTCGGCTCCACTAGAACAGCTCTTTCATCCAAACAATCTCGTTATTCAACAAAAGCTGTCACAGCAGCTCTTTTGATTTTAGCAGTATTGACGGCTACCATGTTAAGTGTTATATTTTTTCTCTGTCTTCTTTCTTTTTATAGCGTGAAGTTGCTTCCGCAAACTGGCTGCTCCGGCTCTTTAAAAATGTGAAACAGCTCTCTACGACTGCTCATGTTCTCCTATCTAAACTTTCCACCCGGAAAGCAGTGCGAGCTGCCTCCACGAATGGGCGCCATTCCGGCTTTATGCCATTAGAGTTCCATTTTTATTTGAAAGCGGGATTTTTCCCCTTTTTCACCCAATTTGGAATGGCCAATTCCCAGTGCGCTTTTAAGTCCTCGTGGTTGCGTAGTGACTCACCTCAATCCGGGTGGCGGATGATGAATCCCAGTTACCTCCGCGTCTGAGACCATCAACCCACGCATCTTATCACGTGGCCCATTGAGCACGTTGCCACGGAGACATAGCACGTGTGGAGGCTTCACGCCATCCACCGCGGCATCTGCGCTCAACTCACCATGCGCCCCACCGAGAACGAACCACATTATAGCGACCACGAGGATGTTACCCCATATGACTCTACCCCAACTGGGCCAATTTGGTTGCTTAGGAGACCTGGCTGGAGTCACTCAGCATGCCCTGGGATTCGAACTCCCCAGCATTTTTAATCAGGTTCTGCCACACAGGTGATTCCTGTCAGCCTCATTACCTCGCCACAGCTTGTTTAGGGCATGCTCTATCCAGCAATTGTTCGTCATCTTCTAACACGAATATCATGATTATTTCTCCCTCCAAAGTGCCCATTGGAGCATGATTTATTCTGAACACAGGGGCATCATGCAACAGAGAACTCCTTCCAGTCGACCGATAATCTAATGACAACTTTTTTTTTCAAACCAACGCAGACATTTTAATGCAAGCTCGCTACCGCACAGCACTCACTCTGACCATTCCACTAGTGATGTCCAGTTCATGAACGAGTCGTTCTTTTGAACCAGTTCTTTTTAGTGAACGAGTTGAACTAGTTCAATCAGACTGAATCTTTTGAAACAGTTCGCATCTCGAGTCAACTCTGATTCACAAGTTACTCTATCTTAACCTGTCTCTCGGATGTGCCTGACACTCCGATTCTAAATGAGCAGATAACCAGGAGTAATATGATTCTAGAACTGGTGATATCTGCTTTTGCCAACTCTTCTTTGCAATAAGCCGCTCCAACTAGTTCACAAATCAGACTGAATACTCGGGTCGCAACAGCTCTCGATTCAACAGTACAATGAGTCGCTCGTAACAATTCTCGAGTCAACAGTACAATGAGTCACTCATAACAGTTCTCGAGTCAACAGTACACTGAACTGAGAATTGCCTCTTTTGGAGGTGTCTGACATACTGAGAACCGATGAGCTGCTGACATTGAGCATGTGTGTGATTAAGGGGTGAAATGTATGGTTCAGGTGTATTTTGCTGAACAACAGAGAGTGTAACAAATAAAACATACTGGAAATATGTTTATGACTTGACTGTATTACCGTTTTATCAACGTAGCTCTCGAGTCAACAGTACAATGACTCGCTCGTAATGGACCTCGAGTCAATAGTACAATGAATCACTCATAACAGTTCTCGAGTCAACTACACTGAACTGAGAATCGCCTCTTTCGGACATAATACTGAGAACTGCTGATCAGTGAGTAGCTGATGAGCATGCGTGAACCGAGGACTTGAATGAGGGGGCGAAACGTTTTAGTCGAGAGATGTAAACAAATTTTACTATTGAGTATTGTGCATGCAGATTATATCTGAAGTTGTGATGAGCTGGTAAAAAAGGGTGAGTTGATTAAGACTAGTTTAATCACTTTTTATGCTTTAAACATGTAGAACATCCACGTTTTTATATCAGTGTCAGTATCGGGTGCTTTAGGTGCAAACCTTTAATGTAGAATGTGTTGTAAGATCACTGAATGAAATACTGATGAAAATAAACACCCTTATTATTATAACTTAATTAAATAAAATGTTATAATCAGCAATATGCCCTTACATATGGCTTTATTGAATGTGTTTGTGCGTGTATTCTATGATGCCTGCGTATTAGCATTATATATAGTGACGTCATTATGTGATTACATAAATTAACTGGTGAATCATTTTTTTCAACCAGTTTATTGAAACGAACCATCCGAAAGAACCGGTTTGCAGAAAAGAATTGGACTTCCCATCACTACATTCCACAGCACACTGCAGTTATACACGGCCTCTGTCCGAACAGACACGGGCCGAATTCGGCTCCGCAAGACGCGGATCATGCGCCACGTCCCAACACATTCATAATCATCCTGCAACGTGTCTCGCTTCCTCTCAGCATTATTGAAGTATATTGAACAGCAGGGGGCAGACATACTCCTAAGGAGCGAATGACCACAAGTGAATCCTTCAGTAATGATTGTAAGTCCAATTCTCCTGCATATCAGTATGCAGAACAGAGCCAAAGCGCTTATTTTTCAGATCATTTTATGCATTTATTTCACACTGTTTATTAAGATGTACTGTATTCCCCAGCACATTTCTCCTGCATTTCCGTATGCATTGCAAAGCTGCAACTCTCTTTACATACAGTAGATCATTATGCTTCTGGTCACATTTTTTTCTAAATCGGGCCCTTACGTGAGGCTGCCTCCGTAAGCTGGCTGATTAGATGCAATATATCAATGGTACAGCCCCCTATATCTGCATAAATGTAATTCGTCTAAACCTCCGTCTTCCGTTCAAATCGCAGTGTGAGCCCTCCCTTTCGAACACAACACAACCAACACTCGTTCTCACCTTCCCTGTTCGAATACATGCTGGGCTTACCCGTTCGAATGCCGTGAGCTCTCTCTCTCTATAGAGCAGTCTTCCATTAGAATCGCAGAGTGAGCCCTCCCTTTCGAAAGCAGCACGAGCCATCTCTCATTTTCACCTTCCCCGTTCTCATGCTGTGAGCCCATCCACTTCTACGATGAGTGGTGGTCTCCCGTTCGAATCGCAGTGTAGCCCTCTTGACCAGCCATCGTACAAGAACGCACCTTCAAACACAAGTAAAGTGCTCCCTATATACAGATTTTGGGGGGAAGAAGTATCCGCCAAGCCAATTTACCAAATAGAACTGTTGCTGGCTCGCTGTCCTAGATACTTCCTACCATAGTCATTGTACCGATCTTTCATCTTTATGCCTTGTTGGGTGGTAATCATGACTCGAGTCGAGTCTCGAGCTCCGAGCCCTCCAGTATATGGACAGCAAGCCAAATACGTTTACTGCTCCAACACAAGATGACATTAACATACGAACTACTAAAATGAAGTTAATTAACAGAGATTCGGGAGGAGCATGTTCATTTTAATCTGACAAATCACAGCCCATAAGCAAGCGTATATAAGCCACTGCTTACCTGCTTCTTGTGACAACTCTCCTGACATCCTAGCTCCACATATTCTTTAGATTCATTATCTAAATAAGTAATGTCCGGGGGTAATCAGGACTCGAGTCAAGTCTCGCGCTCCGAGCCCTCCAGTATACGGACAGCAAGCCAAATACGTTTACTGCTTCAACACAAGATTACATTAACATACGTACTACTGAATTTAGCTTTTAGGACACTATCGGTTAGGTTTAGGTGTTGGTTTAGGGTAAGGATGTCTGTTTATTTACCTCTCTTTAGCTTTTAGGACACTATCGGTTAGCATTAGGTGTTGGTTTAGGGTAAGGATGTCTGTTTTCTTTACCTCTCATTGCTTTGAGGACACTATTGGTTAGGTTTAGGTGTTGATTTATGGTAAGGATGTTTTCTTTACATTTATTCATTTGGCAGACGCTTTTATCCAAAGCGACTTACAAAAGAGGAATAATACATCATAAGTGATTCATCTTAAGGAGACAGCACTACGAAAAATGCTGCATTACAAAATTTCACTAGCACCGGCATAGTAGTATCCAAGACAGGTTAGAGTGCAACAAGAATATATATAATTTTTATTTTATTTATTTTTTATGAGTGCATGGTTAAGTGCTCATGGAAAAGATGTGTTTTTAGCCATTTTTGGAAGACAGAGAGTGAATCTGCTTCACGGATGGAGAAGAAGGTGTTGTTTGGGGTAAGGATGTCTGTTTTTTTACCTCTCATTTCTTTGAGGACACTATCGATTTGGTTTGGTTTGGTTTAGATTTTAGTTTAGGGTAAGGATGTCTGTTTTTTTTACCTCTAATTAGCTTTTAGTCCACTATTGGTTAAGTTTAGGTATCGGGTTAGGGTAAGGATGTCTGATTTCTTTACCTCTCATTTGCTTTTAGGACAATATCAGTTAGGTTTAGGTGTTGGTTTAGGGTAAGGATGTCTGTTTTCTTTACCTCTCATTAACTTTTAGGACACTATTGGTTAAGTTTAGGTGTTGGTTTAGGGTAAGGATGTCTGTTTTCTTTACCACTCATGTGCTTTGAGGATACCTGTTTTCTTTACCTCTCATTTACTTTTAGGACACTATCGGTTAGGTTTAGGTGTTGGTTTGAGGTTTTTTAAGAGAAATTACGTGAAATTTTGTGTCAGGTAGGTGTCAGTTTACAGCACTTCCCATTCATTTGTATGGTACCCGCAAACTGTAATTTACTGTCGTAACACTCTGAATGCAGTTCATTGACATCAGAGTCATTGTATGATTGTCTTAGAAGGCTCATGTGATCCAAGTTGACCATTATGCTGTCTCCAATGGCCGTGGAAGTTGATATCTCATTATAAAAAATCTCTGTTTTGGCATTTTCGTGCAAGAATGCGCTAAGTCTATGCGCCAGTGGGTTTGGTTAAAGGAATAGTTCACCCAAAAATTAAAATTCTCTCATCATTTACACACCCTCATGCCATCACAGATGTGTATGACTTACTTTCCTCTGCAGAACACAAATGAAGATTTTTTGAAGAATATCTCAGCTCTGTAGTTTCATACAATGCAAATAAATGGGTGCCAAAATGTTGACACTCCAAAAAGCAAATAAAGGCAGCATAAAAGTAATCCATACAACTCCAGTGGATAAATCCATGTCTTCAGAAGTGATATGAAAGGCATGGGTGAGAAAAAAATCTATATTTCTAGCAAAAAAAGTCAATTTGCCCAGTAGGGCATGAAGAATGTGAATCACCAAAAACACAAGAAGAAGAATGTGAAAGTTAAAGTGGAGATTAACTGAGCAGGGAGGAAAATGTTATAGTACAAATTTACTAAAATATTGATCTGTTTCTCACCCACACCTATTACAGTTGGATAAGAGAAGGATTCAGACTGAAATAAAAAGATTAGGCCTGCTTTTATCAGGTTAGTTTAAAATTAAGATTCTATTTCTAGGTTCTATTTCATAAGAATAGTCAAAAAAGAGAGAGTTTGTATACAAGAAATGGGCAAAATCATTTTCACTCATATTATGAGTAACAGTAAATTTGTCTTCCAAATGTTCATCTAATTGAGCATATTTCCTGTGCCTGACCAGCAATGGGTCAATATCAATCAAGTGAACACAAAGGAAACCAGAACAAAACAACTTTACTGCAGAGGAGAGTTGTAGATTCAGGTAAACACAAGGAGACACACCCAGCTCTAACTCGATATCTCTGCTATTTCCACACAGTCTATAAAAATCAGAAAACATTTGTATTTCATAAATCACATGCCAGAGAAACAACAACAAAAATTAACATATTTGTTTTTACATATAAAATAAAGAGTCTGTTAAAATTTTTTGATAAACACTGGTTTCAAAGGAAGTCAGATTAATTTCTTAAAAATCTCTTAGATTACTTTACCGGTCCTGAAAGTTTGTGCAGCCAAAATGTCCTCAAATGATCAGACACTTTGACACTTTGTTCAAGCAGGCTGCTCTTTGAAAATGGAAAATAATAGTTACAGTTCATTCTTGGCAGTTCCTCTGTTAAGGCGTATATGTTGGGCTATAGCCCTGTACACCTGACTAGACCTGGGTAATTAATCAGACAGCTGGTGCTCAGGTTAATAGCTGCCACATTTTCAAATGGAATGACTCAGAGAAAACAAATGACCCAAAAACACACATGCAGGCACACTGAGGCATGAAAGAAGGGAAAGACAGACGCCAACCAAATCCCATTTTGTCCTCAAGCCTATGTGGACATCATGATAGTGAAAGGTCACAAGAGACAAATGTGTTAGCTTGATTCTTGTTTTCTAAATGACTCGGGTGGTTGGAGGTGGAGGACATTCACTTACCAGATTTTATACTTTACCAATGTCCAAATCCAATTAGGTTATTTTATTTTGGGAAAGAAAACAATGTAAAAAGCTATTTTGTCTCTCTCTTATTATAACTTAAAATTTAGCGTTAGAATAATTCCACTGATTAAACTTGAGATAACTAAATTATCCATGTTTTTGTTGGCAGAAGTGTAGAAGTGTAAGCAACCAAATAGCAAATTTTCAATGAAATTCTTAAATATTGATTTGAACTTACGTTGAAAATCTGTATACTTGGTTTAAACTTTCCATGTCAAGTTGATATTTCATAAAGTTTTAAAGCAGCATGGACAATTACTTTTTAAGTTACAGTGTATGGAATTTTTAATCTGTATTGTGTGTCATAACAACTCAAATTAAACTCAGACTGAAAGAAGAGGAGAAATAAATTATCGTACCATATATATAGAGCCCTTGGCCTTCTTTTATCTGCAATGTTTAGTCTGCCAACACCCTGCCACTCCTAAACATTCCAGATGTAAGAAGGCCAAAGGCTCTATACCTGTTACAGGGCACATGACTGTGTGTTAGTTACTGTAGTTATTAATGTTTCTGGTGTGGTGCATTTGGTGGGTATTTGCATGTTCAGCAGCTGTTTCCAAAGTTTCGCTTACTCGCCTGTTGTCCAGCATCAATCTGTGGAAGATTTACTCATTGGTGCCATAAGACGCAACTCAAAAAAACAAATCAATTACCACAACAGATCTACAGTATATGTATGTTGGTTTGTTGCAACTGGGCACTGGTCTCTGCCCCTCATTCTGCCTCTATAAGAATGGTCTCTGCCCCTCATTTCTGCACTCAGGTTCCTTCCTGTGACCTGAACTCCATACCATTCCAGAGTCAAATTGGAAGTCTAAAATCAGTGATGTCTAAAATGTTATTTTGATCCTCCTCTCCAAATCCACTCAATGTCTCCAACTCTCACCCCCCACCCAAAATACACACAAAATTAAACATTCAAAGGCAATTACCTGCTTGGTTTCCTCTAAGATTAAGACTAGGTTTAGAGCTGCCTCATTAATGCAACAGCATGCAGGATGGCTATCAGCAGCCATGAGAAGTGGAATGTTCTTACCAAAACCCTGCAGAGTAAACATAGCCGAGTAGAAGTACACACAGTTTTCAGAAAATACACCTCAGGAAGAAGTCAATTAGGCTTATTTGAATTTTTATTTTCTTTTATGGGAGGTTAATCAAAGAATCACCAGAGCTAAATGGAGTTATGAACACTTTATTTATAATTTAAAATTTATATTTCTTCTCAATTGACCTTCTACTGACACAACAAAAATGCTATGAAAACTCTTGGAAAAGGGAGGAGCCACAAAATGTCAATATTATTTCATGTCATCTGTGTTAATGTAATCTCAAAATGATCAAACTGGAAATCGACCCTGTACTGCTGAATTATTGACAGGTGCTGGTGAGCGCAATTGGGAGGTTGCATTTTCGCCCTAAAATAAAAATGTTACTCCACCAACAGTTAGGATTAGGGTTGGGGTCTGGGTTAATGGGTAGAGTTAGTAAAATATGCCTTCATGTTGACTGTATTACATCATTTACAATTAAATATACAACTCACTTTTGGCGCCACCCTGTGGACATCTGTCCCAGAAAAATGTATTCAACAACACTTCCAGCTTTGGCCACTGGGGGAAAGTAGTTTAAACTTCAGTAAGCACAGACTACTGTTGCTGAATTCACAGTGATCTTTGTCATCTAAACAGACAACACCACCCCTCCAAAAAAAACTTTTTATCCATTAACTTATTTATTCATTTAACTTTATTAATCAAAAAGTCATCTTGGTGTGAAACGACAAAATCTAAAGTCGCTTTTGTGGGAACTTTGCGGGCAAATGTAAAGCTTTCTGAAACTTGAAAAATTCAGAAAGATGCTTTCACAATCTCCAAAGACAAAGGGCACTAAACCACTGATGTAGAGTCTTCTGGGGTTTATAGGCTATAATGTCATAGCCCATTTTTATGACAATGGTGATATTTTGCATGCGTTGCAGCAAGTGTTTTTACACAAAAGTTGATTACAACTTTTATGTCTTTTCATCACCTTCAAGATCCTTTCAAGGACACTCAGTGTTATCACACTGGGACTTTGTTTTTTTTACTGTCTGACCCTATCACCTACAAACGTAACACATTAGACAACAATCAAGTCTGCAATAACCTGATCTATCAGAGAAAACTTTATTCTTTAAATTTCTCTATTTCAAATATTTTGGCATCTTTATTTGTTTTGGTTTGGGGGGTTTTCTCGCAGTTATTCTTGTAGAATTTTCTTCCTATACCTTTTCTCAAGAATTATGATATAAACCTAAATTGACCCTAGGTTATGTTGAGAGGCTCACGTGCACCTATATACACCACAGAATCTGGAACCTGAAGTGTCAAGAGCTTTTATTCTGTCAGCATTATTTTCTCCTGTTCTGACAGCAACGTAGCGGGTTATCTTTTTCCTCTTTATTTACATTTTTTTTTTACCGGCTATTAATGTATAACAGATGAGTTGTGGAATCAGCACATTTCCCTTTCAGCTCAGACACTAATCAATGTTGGTGTGGTCTGTACTAAATGGAAATATTGTTTTACACACTTCGATGTAACCTGCCCTCTACTAGAACCTCCCAGTATCTACACTCATCTAAAACACAGGTGTTACTTTGCAGTAGAAAAAAATTATATGAGGAATGTTAAATCGTTCACAGTGATTGTAAAAAGTATTGCCTTGGTGTTTTTACGAGAGCTTAGTTTAGGCAACATCAACTTCAGTGAGTTTCAGCTTGCTAAACAAAAGAAAAAATTGTGTTGCTCAGACGTTGCTCTTTCATAGCTCATTTATGCTTTAAGTATCAACTTTATATCAAATGTTTCTTCTAAAATTCCTTTGGACAAATAAAAATAGACACAAATGAGAATTTTTTTAATGAAGTCAGAGTATAGAGCTAGAAGTATTGTGGATGGCATAGCTCAGATAATTTGGTCTTGTAATGTTTGAGTTCATATTGAAATCTCTGACTTTTTAATGCCAACTTTGGTATGTTGGCAAATCTTAGCCAGTAGGAGATATTGTATAGGTCAGTTTTGAAACTCTAGTGGAGGCAAGTGAGACAACTGATGTCTCTTTCTCGTGAAAACATTCCTTTAACTCTTCAGAGAAGCCGGAGAGTTTTTTGTTTTTTTTGTAATTAGCATTTTTTATTAAATCTTATAATAACAAAAAACACATATATTTGTAGGGCTTTACTGGTTGTTTAGATCAGTGTTACTATCAGAAATAATTAATAATTATTTCTTTAGTTATTAATTAATATTTTAATTAATTAATTTAATCTAACTCATTAAATCCTCACACGGGGCTCCAGTAAATGTAGTGCGCTACGTTTAGGAGTGGGTTTGGTTATTAGCAATAATTAATAATTATCAAAGATAATTATTAATTATTAAAATCAATAGAACATTGATGAGAATCAATGTTAGCTTTTTTTAATCCTTTAAATCAACAATTATCAAAGATAATCAATAATTGTTAACATCGATGAAACATTAATTAAAATTAACACTAGCTTATTGATCATTCAAATTCAACAATCATCAAAGATAATTATCAATTATCAAAAATCAACAGAATATTAATAAGGATTAACATTGACGGGGCACCACCCTGGAATCAGGGACTAATAACCAGATAGTAAAACAGTCTCAATATTAGATTGTTTTTCTAGGAAAATCGACATCCGAAGAATATCGATTTTTGGGAAAAAAACAATGAATTAAGGCTTGAATCCGAGCACTGACATCCCGTCAGCATGACACAGGCGTATGCAAAACAAACCAAAACACTTCTCTTTGTAATATAAACAAAGTTTATTTATGCAGTAATATCAATTAATAATTAATACAGTGCAGTCAATAAACTTCCGACTTACAACTACAAACTAAACAGAGATATGATTAGATATGGAAACCAAAATAATCCTATAACACATGAGGGTGTGTGTGTGTGTGTGTGAGAGAGCGAGTGTGTGTGTGTGTGTGTGTGTGTGTGTGTGTGTGTAAGGAGGGACGTGCACAAAATGGCGGACGTGACTCTCGTGGAGAGTATGTCACGCGAGACTTCCGGCCAGGGAATATGGCCGCGAATGTGGGCGGAGAGAAACCAGTCAATGGTAGCTTAGGGACAAAGCTGAGCTTTATCACGAAGCTATCTACTAGCCAAAAATGTGTGCCAGAATGTTTGTGAGGGGTCACGTGTGTGTGTGTGTGTGTGTGTGTGTGTGTGTGTGTGGTTAGTACGAGAGAGAGAGAGAATTAAGTGACGGCCCCAAAGCCAATTTCGCGATCGTGAGAGAGAAAGTAGCTGTTAGTTTATCACTCAGAGGCGCGGTGGACGGCTCGTAAACAGTCCCACATTCTTTGATTCTTTAATGGATAAACTCAGTTTGCCAGTCTCACCCGCAATGGCAGAAATGCACAACAGCCCACAGTGGTTGGACCACAATACAGCAAATCAAATTTGTGATAATTAATACCCTGAGTATTAATTATGAGCAGACATGGTGGTCCGTAAACTGTTCAAGCAAAAACCTTGAAACACAAGAATAACACACTATAATATTCTATCTCTGCCCAGACGTAATCCTCTTACTTGAATCGCATGAGGATGCAGAATGTGTGTTCATCCATCCTTTAACTCAGACTCGGTTCCTCGAGGCTCGGGTGATGATGGGAGGCCGTTTCCTCGCTCTGTCGGCGGTCGGTACGGCTGCTGATTCTCGGCGGGCTGGCGGAGAAATCAGAAACGTCGACTTGATTGAAGATGGAAGAGAAATCTTTAATCTCTTCACTTCTGCAGGCAAACGGATGAAGATGCGGATTGCTCGGCGGTTTCTTTCGGATCCGTTAGAGTGTTCAGTGGAACACAGAGTAATCTCAACTCGTCCAGCGAGATGGAGATTGTATGGCCACAGTTTCAAGTTGGACGTTACTTCCTTGTGCCACGAGGCTGCACCTGAGAGCAGCGATGAGCTGCGTCTACACACGGCGAACAAAGTTGCTGGAAGCAAATCCCGGAAGCATTTCAGAGGTATTTCTACTCCTGATGATGTCATGGTTGAGGTGCGTTCTGTTGTGTGCCTCATCCAATAGGAGTTGAGAGTTCGATCCTTTAGTGAAAAGGCTTCATGGGATTTGTTTGATTTTGGCACGATTTTTATTAGTGTAATTTATGACTTATGTGGGGGCCTGAGTTAGGTTTTACGACTGTGTTAGGCCTGCCTTTGTCTTCTATCTGACTACATGAGGCCCAACATATATATACATACACACAACAATTAAAACCCACAACCCCCCCAGCCCCGCCTCCCCAAAAAACAATCCTGTGGTCACACATAAGTAAATATATACATACACAAACACACACATACATATATATATATATATATATATATATATATATATATATATATATATATATATATATATATATATATACACATACATACATACACATACCTATACACACATAATAATCATACTCACTTAAAAACTATACTATAATACTCTCTCCACACCCCACCCGAGAGCCCCCCAAAACTTCCAAATACCTGCCCCATTTCCGGACAAACAAATCTAAATCACCCCGTCTTCCCAATGACACTTCCTCATAAGCCGCTACCCTCCCCATCTCCGTGCACCATTGCGGATATGGGGGCGCTCCAGCTGACCTCCAACCCCTCAAAATAACCTGCCTGCCGATCATCACACAGGTCAGAACCCAGTTCTCAATGTGCCATCCCCCACATCGATGACCGCCCCATCACATAGAACACAAAGTCTGGGGCAAACGAAACCCGAGTGCCCACCACATCGCACACAAAATTCTGAAACTTCGACCAGAATTTCTGGATCACGACACACCACCAAAAAACATGGACCATGTCTCCATCCTCCGACTGACATCTCCAGCATGTAGGTGTGTCTTTAAGACCAAGCCTATACAGTCTAATGGGGGTCCAATAAAATCTATGCAAAATTTTGAATTGTATAAGATGCACCCTTGCATCTCTAGATGCAGACTTAACGTTTTTAAGAATTTTAACCCACACTCCTTCCTCCAATGCCAAGTTGAAATCTTTCTCCCATGCTCTCTTGAGAGAAGTGAAGGCTCCATCCCCCAGACTCTGAATTAACAAGGAGTAGTACACTGATGCTTCATGACCTTTTCCAAAAGCTGCAATCACCTCTCCCAAAGCATCTGCCTCCTTAGGGGGGTGTGTGCTACTCCCAAAAATAGTACAAAGCAGGTGGCACAGTTGTAAATACCTATAAAACTGAGGTCTGGGGATCCCAAAATGTTGGACCAAGTTTTCAAACGATCTCAACACTCCACTTTCATATAGGTCACCGAGTGTAGCAACCCCCCTCACAATCCACTCTGGCCAACAGAAAGGGGACTTGCCAATACACAATCTTGGGTTCTGCCATATGCAACATTTAAGTAAGTGTACAATTTAAACAATCTTAGTCAAAATAGTATTATATCTATATTTCAATCGGGTCAATTCTCTGAGGTCATCAGCTTACATACGGTGCTTCAGCTCTGCCTCTGCACTTTTAATATTTCCTTCCAGCTCCACGAATTCTCGTGCTTTGGATTTTTTGATGAATGAGGCATACTGTATGATCCGACCCCTAAGAACCACCTTAAGTGCCTCCCAAGCCACGCCCACAGAGGATACTGAGGACCAGTTGGTCTCCATATAAACATTGATTTCAGTCTTTAACATTTGTTGGAATTCAGGATTTTGCAAAAGGGACACATTAAGGTGCCAACTATATGCTTTATTTTTCTTTATATGTGACAACGTCTCTAAACTCAGCAGGGCATTATCTGAGACTAAGATGTTTCCAATTGAACAATCCACAACAGATGAAATGAGGAATTTGGATATAAAAAAAAAAAATCTGTTCTAGAATAAATCTTATGGACTGATGAGAAAAAGTTATAGTCCCTACCAGATGGGTTCGAAAGTCTCCAAATATCCGTAAGACCAAGATTTTTACACATCCTGTGAAGCGTCAATGTTGCTCTAGCGGGTTTACACACTTTTGCTTCACTGTGATCAAGGACTGAGTCCATCAAAAGATTAAAGTCTCCTCCCAATATTACAGTATATCATGAGGGGTGCCAGTGGTTTGCAGCATCCCTTCAAGATCTATAAAAAAGCCCTGATCATCAGTGTTAGGTGCGTAAAGATTAGACAAAATCAATCTTTGCCTTTGAATTTCAGCTAAAACAATAATGACTCTCCCTAATTTATCCTTAGTCTGTTTGAGACATTTGAATTGTAGATGTTTATTAATCAATATAATGATTCCCTTGCTCTTACTTTAGCCAGCACTAAAAAAACACATGTCCACCCCATATCTTTCCAAATTTTTCAGCTTCAGCAAGGCGGAACTAATACAAAAAGAAACAAAACCAGCATCCCGGTTCCCCAGATGGTCGAGTCAATTCACTCGGAGGCCGCATAAAAGTATATACCATGACTTACACAATCCATCAACTTTATAAAAGACATCCTTTGTGTGAGCATGTAGATATTTTGCGGTCATCCGTAGTGTCCACTCTCAAACTGGCCGGGAATTTCAATGCACAAGTAATCTTTTGTCAATGCAAAAGTTTCTATAAGAAAAAGTGTTATTCACAAAACAAGCTCCAGCCACTCGGCGGAGCCAATGCAAAAAGAAAAAAGAAACCAAAATGACAATAAGCTTCCTCAAAGTACAGCGAGTCAACCCACTCACATGAGAAACACTCAATGGTTTACTCACCCATTGATTTAATAAAAGACATTGCCTGATTGGGACATGTAAATACTTTGTGACCGACCTTCGTTTCTATTCTCAGTTTGGCCGGAAACATCAGAGCAAAAGTGATCTTTCGCTGATGTAAGAGTTTCTTACATTCCTTGAACCGATCGTGTTTCTCTCTTGTCGATCTCGCAAAGTCCGGGAACAAGAAAATATTATGGTTCTTCCAAGAAAGCTTCCCTTTGCTCCTCGCCTGGCACAATACAAGATCTTAAGCGGATGATCTCAGAAATCTGGCCAGAATCGATCTGGGCCTATCTCCCTCAGCAAATCTGTGAGCTGGGACTCTGTGAGCTCGCTCGATTTCCAGTTTACGACCTGTTATGTCGGGCAGACTCAGGAAAAGCTTGTCTAGGAATTTCACCATATCTCTGCCCTCCTCATGCTCAGGAATTCCAACAATTTGAACGTTATTCCTGCAGCTTCTATTCTCAAGATCTTCAAGCTTTTCAAGGAGATGTTCCAAATCAACTTTGGTTGCGGGTGGATTAGTGGTTAATTCCCTCTCCGAAGATTCCAGAAAATCGATTCGTCTCTCAATATCAGTCACTCTTGTAACTAACTCAGAGAATTTTATTTCCATCGCCGTAATTGATCGATGTATTACAGTGAGATCCTCCAAGTCAGCAAGAACCTTCGTCAACATCACCGACATGTTGGACAACTGACACTGGATCACCTCTCCCACTGCACCATCCAAATCGAGTCCCCAGTCTGTAGGCCTGTCGGGGCTTTCATCCTGAACACGTGTCTTTTAATGTCTCCAGAGCCTGAGGATTTTGACTTCTATGCCATGTTTTGCCTCAAAGAGCAAATGTGTAACTGGGTGTATCAAATTTCACCAGATTATAACATGAAAATAAATTTTGCAAAGTGCGCAGAGCTCGTCGCTCACACGTCTGCTTCTTGCATGGCGTCATGTGACCCAGAGAAGCCGGAGAGTTAAAGGGATAGTTTTTCTCATCATCTCATCATTTACTCACCCTCAGTGACTTTCCCTTTCACTCTCACATTCTTTCACATTTTGAAAGTGAAAGTGGAGATTTATGGTAAAAAAAAGGCTTAACTATTGATCTGTTTCTCACCCAAACCTATCATATCGCTTATGAAGTCGTATTAATTACTTATGTCGTCTTTATGTGCTTTTTGGAGCTTCAAAGGTCTAGTCACCATTCACTTGCATTGTAACAGAGCTGATATATTCTTCTAAAAATCTTAATTTGTGTTCAGCTGAAAAAAGAAAGTCACACACATCTGGGATGGCATGAGGGTGAGTAAATGATACGAGTAAATTATTTTTATTTTTGGGGTAACTATTTCTTTACTAACCTCATTACTGTCTCCGAGAAACAAAAAAGATATTAAAGAGATCTAATTTGTGATTTCTCTCTCCTAGGGTCCTAGGGGTATAATTTATGTATTCTGAGGGGGCTATGAAATCTTTATCCTTTATTTACTTTTTAATTGTTCCAGCATCATCAGAACCTGTTACAATACAAGAGTGAAACTGTGGCAAGTTGGCTGCGTTAAGAATTTCGGGAATGGATCTGCATAGCATATACTTTCAATGCCCCCCTTAGATCTCAATCTTGTGCAAATACCTGGCAAAATGCCACTTAATGTTAAATCCAAAGTTATCCATTATTTCATGAGTAAAGAGACAAACTTCACACTCAATCAACCATGGCGTCTGTCCTGACATCTCGAAACACCTTCTGTCCCTTCGGCCATCACCACACATGGATTAATTTAACTCTTGAAGCATAATGTGCTGTCATGTAAAACCAAACAAGTGAATTAAAAACTGCTGGTAATTATTGTTTGCTCGCCAGCTCCTAACATGATCGATAAGATCTTATCAAAGTGAGAGTATTTGGATTAGTCATGTTGTGTTTGATGTTGTCACTGTGGAGCTGGTCAGTTGATGTTGTCTGCTGGTAGAGGATACCAACCAGGTGTCAAAGAATCACGTTACTACAGTATACCTACTGGCTGGTTGTACTTTTTGTGATAGTTTTCTGGCACTAAAACAACAATTATTTTTTCTCTTTTACACAAAGCACAGGTAAAACAGCAGTTTATTAGTTACTATCCATCCTGTTTCTCACTAAATTCTATCTTTTAACATCTAAACACTTTTATTACTTGCATAACAAGTAAGGCAATACATTTGTATTACAAATACGTTTTTATTACATAACCAGCTACATTTACAAGCTTGTTTGAGTCCAATTGCGCAGTAGAGCATTGCACTTGTGATGCAAAGGACCGGGGTAT